>NW_028164369.1:292500-294696 GCF_964263955.1 Coregonus lavaretus | reverse complement strand
CTCGCACACAAACACACAAACAAACACTCACACAGACACACACACACACACACACACACACAGAGAGAGAGAGAGACAGACAGACAGAGACACACACACATTCAACTGAAGATTTAAATGATTTATTTATACCATCCCGTCACAGTTTTTATTTGTCCCCAGAGATATAACTAACCTCAGGTTTAGTGCTGACCATCCGATTGTGCTTCCCCCTTGCACCCGTTCCACGATATAGGTTCCATGTGTACCATAAAGACCTAATGAAGACACACAAACCTGCCTTGTTCCAGTAACACGTCTGGCTCGGATCGACCCAGTCATAGCCAACACACAGCAGACACTATTCACTCTTTGTGGATAGTATTGCAATGCTGAAACAATTATAATTTATCAGCAATGTGCATGAGGGATTCCCCATGATGTGTTTCTGGTAGACCTTAATCTGCAGGATCTGCAGGTCCTGATGCACACACACACACACACACACACACCCTTATTTGGATCCACAAATGTACATTTCAAGAGGGATCCAAACCTCTCAAAGGTCACCCCCCCCCCCCCACCATACAAGAAAGCACATCATCATCAACATCATGAAAAATGTCCACACAAGGGAGAATTTTCCTTGTGTTATTATCCTTGTGGGGACCTATTTAGGTCCCCACTAGGATAGAAGAGCCAACCCCCCCCACCCCACACACACTCTGACCTCTCTGACCTCTCCCTGTGTTGCTCCTGTGTTTCCAGTGGACCACATCCTGCAGATCCTTGGCCAGCCTCTAGGGGGTAATGGAGATTCCCAGTCCGCTCTCATCCCAGCCTTCCATTCATCCAGACTGAGGCTATTCAGGGCAGCGAGGACTCTGACAGCATCCATCCCATCACTCTCCCCCCAACACTAAGCTTCATCAACGGGAAACACCAGGTCAGATTTACCGTGGTTGTCTGGATTTGTGAGATATGTTCAGCCTCTTTTTCAAGGACAATTGAAGTAGAAAAGCATCATCGGGATGGGTTGCATAAAGTGACACAACAGGAAAATGTATATTCATTCATTAATTTATTCATTTAGGTGACTCTGGAGCCAGAGCTGCCGGGGAAGGAGCAGGAGGCGAGAGGAGACCAGTTTGAGACAGCCACACCAGTCCACAGTGAACTGGGAGAAGAGATGGATCATGAAGAGGAGGAGAAGAGCCTCACTCCCTTTGACTATGGAGCTATTCATACTGGAGAGACCAGAGAGTCCACTAATACAGACACAGACACAGACAGACACACAACTACAGACACAGACAGAGACAGAGACAGAGACACAGACAGAGACACAGACAGAGACACAACTTCAGACAGAGACACAGATGGAGACACAACTTCAGACAGAGACACGGACAGAGACACAACTTCAGACAGAGACACAGACAGATATAGGGACAGAGAGAGGACACAGACAGAAGGAAAGACAGAGAGCTCCAAAGAAAACAACCCCTTCTTCCCGACACACTTCCCCAGTCTCTTCCCAGTCTCTACCCCAGTCTCTACCCCAGTCTCTTCCCCAGTCTCTAACCCAGTCTCTACCCCAGTCTCTACCCCAGTCTCTTCCCAGTCTCTACCCCAGTCTCTACCCCAGTCTCTTCCCCAGTCTCTACCCCACAGTCTCTACCCCAGTCTCTTCCCCCAGTCTCTACCCCAGTCTCTACCCCAGTCTCTACCCCAGTCTCTACCCCAGTCTCTACCCCTGTCTCTTCCCAGTCTCTTCCCCAGTCTCTACCCCAGTCTCTTCCCCAGTCTCTTCCCTCAGTCTCTTGCCAGTCTCTTCCCCTGTCTCTTCCCCTGTCTCTTCCCTGTCTCTTCTCCAGTCTCTTCCCCAGTCTCAGCCTCATCCTCTGGTTCCCCCCATACTTCCCCAGATGGCATCTCCCCATATGAGGACATGGAGGGGTCAGGCGGCCGTACCCAGGAGGACTCAGCAGACGATACACGGCCCACCCCAGCCGTAGATAGCCAATCAGATGTGGTCACGGACGAGACAGAGATTGGAGGGGCGGAGAGCGTCACACACACTCCATCTCACACACGCTACACTTACACCAAGGACACACACACTCCCTCACAGACCGAGGCGGGAGACTTTGAGGGGTCTACATCAACAGAAGAGGAAGGCTCAGCACAGGAGGTGTACCCACCTGAAGACCCCAG
>NW_028164369.1:167500-290000 GCF_964263955.1 Coregonus lavaretus | reverse complement strand
ACCACAGCTGTGTTCTGCTGCTAGTGGGCCAGAGGAGAGAGAGAAAGGAGAGAATTAGTCCATTATTTTATTAGAAAGTTGTTGCAGCTGTGGTGAACTGGATCAATGCAGGCTGTACTAACCACTGGCATTGACCAAACCAACTCTTTATCCAGTACAGAGCTGCTCGTTGACATTGTGTGTGTGTGTTAGTGTGTGTGTGTGTGTGTGTGAGCATGTGCGTGTGTGTGTAAGTATGTGCATACGTGTGTAGCCAGGGACGGGGGTATGATAAGTTAATAAAGGTGATCTGAAGTTTGCTGATGATAGACGTACCCTGAGGCCTTGATTAAATGTAATATTATTGTCAATTGCACTCCAGGTCCAGCCGAAACTTGACTTCCGCTTTTAACCCAACCCCTCTGAATCAGAGAGGTGCGCAGGGCTGCCACATTGGGCGCCCGGGGAGCTGTTGTTGTGGGGGCGTTGCTCAGAGGCAGAACGACAGATTTTTCACCTTGTCGGCTCAGGGATTCAAGCGGTCAACCTCTGGGTTACTGGCCAGCACTCTAACTGCTAGGACACCTGCCACCCCGTAACCCCCTACCTAACACACACCACATGCACTCTCAGTCTACCAGTCTTGCTTTAACCCTTTATAATGTTTGTATGTTTCTCTAGACATTATAATTGATGACATCACAAAGACCTGCCTATTCAGCCCGTACGATATGAACAACACTGGCCATTCCCTAGCAACGAACTTAGCAACAAGACTCGCGGGAAACAAGCAAAACAGACCCGAGAAGTTAACAGTGGTTTTTGCAGATTGGCATTCGCTGTATCAAGTGTCTCATCATTAAATTATGTCAACACATGATGTGTTGCTTTTCATAACATATTGAACCCATTCAACATTCTACAGTAGAACACTCAGAATAAACTTCTAGAAGAATGAAACTACTCTAAGCAACTATTCAGAATTGTAATTCTATTAGAACAGCTCACCAGAGAATCATGTGTGTGAATAGTCATCTCATCCAAGCCAGCAGCATGCCAGATCATGGTGTTCTGACATAGCATTGTGGACCCACTAACATACACTTCATGACCAAATCTAGCAAAGTCCAAAATTAACAAAGAGGGTTCACTATGGAGCTACAGTCCCTTAGTGCAGTAGCATGCTCTTCTATACTCGACTTACACAGGCGGATCAATGTGTGTGAATGCATGAGAGCGAGCAATCTTGTGTGTGTGTGTGTGTGTGTGTGTGTTTGGCCTAGAGAACAGGGGAACTTGTGAGGGTTTCCAAAGAGGATAATGAGCACCAACTGTGAGTCTGTGAGCTCATTCAGTCAGGGACCTTTCTAAACCAGCTGGAGCTCTTTCTCTTTTATAGTCCACCCTTCGTTTTAGTTTCTCTCTCTTTAACTCTCTCACTCTGTTTCTATGTCTCTGTTTCTCTCTCTTCTCCCCTAATTTTGTGCAATTTGTTTAATCTCTGTGGATATTGTTAGCCATTGATTCCTCTGATAGTCAATGATTCCTCTCTCTGCCTCTCTCTCCCCCCAGACACAGAGGTGTGTGAGTATGGCTGGCAGAAGTTCGAGAGCCATTGTTATAAGTACATCACCCACCGTCGGACCTGGGACGCCGCCGAGAGAGAGTGTCGTGTCCAAGGAGCCCACCTAGCCAGTGTCCTGTCACAGGAGGAGCAGCTGTATGTCAACCGTAAGTCCCGCCTCCCTTAGGTTGTCATTGGTCACAGGTAACAGGTCCAGGTTAGGGTGAGAGGTCAGAGGGTAGAGAGTATGGGGCATAGAGATATTGTGTGTCATATGTAGCACTCAAGTCTCCATAATGAAACTGTTTTGATGAGTCTGCACAACAAACTGTAAAAGACTGATGTTTGTGCAACATGCAGCTCAGGCTGTGGTAACAACATGACAACATGACCCAGTTTTGCTGACTAGTTTATTGGGGACAGTTCACAGTAGGGGGGACTCACGCCATACCCTAGGGCTGCTTACCTACTGCACAGTAAGTACCCCCTCTGCTCTGGTCTGTATCATTCATGCACACACTGCAAACTACCCACTGGGCACAGACGTCAGTTCAACGTCTAGTTATGATTTACATTTTGTTGAGTTGTCAACTAACGTGAATTCAGTGTAAAATCAACACATTTCACCATGTCATTGAATTTAAAAGTTCCACATTGACGTGGAAACAACGTTGATTCAACCAGAAAGGGGGAAAGAGGGAGAGATTTGCAGTGTTTTGGGGCTTACAAAGCAGGCTTTGGGAACAAGGAAGCTGGTGATTCACACATCTTAAAATGTCTTTGTGATTTCCTGTTGGAGAGCTAGACAGAAGCAGGCCTAACTGTTGTTTCTCACCCCCAGGTCTGGGCCATGACTACCAGTGGATCGGTCTGAACGACAAGATGTATGAGAGAGACTTCCGCTGGACAGACGGCAGCATCATGGTAAGACAGGAGAAAATCCCCCTGATTAGATACACTACATGGTCCAAAGTATGTGGACACCCCTTCAAATTTGTGGATTCGGCTATTTCAGCCACACACGTTGCTGACAAGTGTATAACATCGAGCACACAGCCATGCAATCTCCATAGACAAACATTGGCAGTAGAATAGCCCGTACTGAAGAGTGACTTTCAGCGTGGCACCGTCATAGGATGCCACCTTTCCAACAAGTCAGTTCGTCAAATTTCTGCCCTGCTAGAGCTGCCCCGGTGAACTGTAAGTGCTGTGAAGTGGAAACGTCTTGGAGCAATAACGGCTCAGCCGCGAAGTGGTTGGCCACACAAGCTCAAAATCGTCTGTCCTCGGTTGCAACACCCACTACTGAGTTCCAAACTGCCTCTGGAAGTAACGTCAGCACAATAACTGCTCTTCAGGAGCTTCATGAAATGGGTTGCCATGGTCGAGCAGCCACACATAAGCCTAAGATCACCATGCGCTATGCTATGCGTCGGCTGGAGAGGTGTAAAGGTCGCCGCCATTGGACTCTGGAGCAGTGGAAACACGTTCTCTGGACTGATGAATCACGCTTCACCATCTGGCATTCCAATAGACTAATCTGGGTTTGGCGGATGCCAGGAGAACGCTACCTGCCCCAATGCATAGTGCCAACTGTAAAGTTTGGTGTAGGGGGAATAATGGTCTGGGTCTGTTTTTCATGGTTCGGGCTAGGCCCCTTAGTTCCAGTGAAGGGTGATCTTAACTCTACAGCATACAATTACATTCTTCCAACTTTGTAGCAACAGTTTGTGGAAGAACTTGACTTGCCTGCACAGAGCCCTGACCTCAACCCTATTGAACACCTTTGGGATGAATTGGAGCGCCGACTGCCTAATCGCCCAACATCAGTGCGCGACGTCATTAATGCTCTTGTGGCTGAATGGAAGCAAGTCCTCGCAGCAATGTTCCAACATCTAGTGGAAAGCCTTCCCAGAAGAGCGGAGGCTGTTGTTATAGCAGCAAAGGGGGGACCAACTCCATATTAATGCCCATGATTTTGGAATGAGATGTTCGACGACCAGGCGTCCACATACTTTTGGCCACATAGTGTATGATATGATGTGATATGGGTGTTACAAATGGTCTTATCACACACTCTCACACACACACACACACACACACACACACACACACACACACACAAACTGCGCAGCTCAAGAGAATGTCCAGCTGTTTTCTCTGTATGAAGTGTGAGCTGAGATATGGAGTAAGGACAGTGTGTGTGTGTGTGTGTGTGTGTGTGTGTGTGTGTGTGTGTGTGTGTGTGTGTGTGTGTGTGTGTGTGTGTGTGTGTGTGTGTGTGTGTGTGTGTGTGTGTGTGTGTGTGTGTGTGTTGCTGTGCGCACACAGCCACAAGAGAGAGACACAGATGATACTGTTGAAACAATGTTTTTTTTAAACGGAGTTATCGCTCAGTACTGCAAGACACACCCTTGTTCAGTTCTAAGTGTACGTGTGTGTTTGGGTGTGTGTTTGAGTTAACACGCGTTAATGCATAGCTGTAGCCGTTTGGACCAGGGACGCTGCAACAAAAATATCCTAAAGAAGAGAAGGGGGAGGCGGGGAAAGTTGGGGAGAATTCCCCCTGTCCCCATGCCAGAGGGTGGTGGGGGGTGGTCGGGGTTAGCTAAACATCTGGTTCAGTTTCACAGTAGAGATTATGGGTCTGGCTCACTGAGATGGAGCAATAGCGCCCCAGTATGCCCTCTCTGTGTATTACAGCCACAGACTAACCACCTCAGCACTATTCTGTCACGGTAGGAGTCTCCACTGGGTTCTTTCCTCTAGAGGCGGTTTAGTTAGTAAATCTTCAGACAGGTCACAGAATAGCAGGGTTAACAAAGAAACCTTGTGTAATAAACCAATAGGCTTGTTAAAAGGTATTGTCATCTGGTCCCTATAGTAGCTCGTGATGAATGAGATTGGTATAGAAGTTACAATGAGATTCCTCCCCTGTGTTATACGTTGACAACCTTACAGGTGAGGTGTATTGTGAATGATGATCTTATACAATAAGGGCTGTGTGAGCTATCAGAGTAACTGTGGTGCTGTTTAGCTGTTAGTGAATGTGGGTGCAGTAAAAAGGTCTAAACTTTGGTGATGATGAGAGTGTGTAATTGTTTGTTTGCAGCAATATGAGCACTGGCGTCCCAACCAGCCAGACAGTTTCTTCCAGTCTGGTGAGGACTGTGTGGTGATGATCTGGCACGAGGGAGGACAGTGGAACGATGTACCCTGCAACTACCACCTCACCTTCACCTGCAAGAAGGGCACAGGTAACACACACACACCAGGGTTGGGGTCAATTCCATTTAAATTCCAGTAAATTCAGAATGTAAACCAAATTTCAATTTTGTCATTGAAAATCATTGAAGAGAATTGGAATTGGAATTTCAATGTACTTCCTGATTTGATTGGAATTGAATTGGAATTGATCCCAACTCTGACATGCACTCACTCACTCACTCTCTCTCACACACACACACACACACACACACACACACAAACACACACACACTCACACTCACACTCACACTCACACTCACACACACACACCTTACCCCTGTCCTCTCTCCTCCCTCCAGTCTCTTGCAGCCAGCCCCCAGTAGTGAAGGATGCCTGTGTGTTTGGTTCTATGAAGCCTTGTTATGAGATCAACACTCTGGTTCGCTACCACTGTAAAAACGGCTTCATACAGAGACATGTCCCCACCATCCGCTGCCGTGACAACGGCCAATGGGACAGCCCAAAGATCACCTGCATGAGCCGTGAGTACCGTCCACTTCCGCTGTCTCAATGACTACCAGAACTGACTACACACACCATCTAATCAGGGCCTTCATCCAACGACATTAACAATCTCTCCTTTTGTTTTTTCAGCCGCTACCTACCAGAAGTCTTTCCTTTCTAGGCAACGTACCGGAAATCACAATCATAACCAGAATCAGTACAATCACAACAATCAAAACCAGCACCAATACAACTATCAAAACCACCAATACAACTATCAAAACCAACAATATAACAATCAAAACAATCAAGACCAATAGAAGAACTACAACCAGAAACGTCAGGGCAGCCGTAACCAGCAGCAACAGAGCCAGAGAGAGAGGAGACATCAACACTAATCTGATCTCTGGTCAATCCTTAAAAGCACAGATAATATTGCAAAATTCCAGTAACTTTCCCAAAATTCTGAATTTTTCCAGAAATCCTTGTTCCTGCTTATTCCCTCCCTCCTTCCAACCGGGATTTCTGGAATTTTGAGGAATGTAGTAATCCCAGACCAACTCAGATCGAATCCAAAGGGCTAGCTAGGGCCAGACCCATAGACATACATTCATAACTATTTATAAATATGTATAGCTATGGCTCTGGATAGGGCCGTGGGGGTATTTCACAAGGCATAATCATAATCAGCAAGCTAACTCGGATAAAAACACTTTTCTAATTTATAAACAGGTTTTATAAACATTGTTACACAGAGTATTGAGTCCATTTCAAATTCAACTAGGACAAATTAAGTTTCTGAATATTTTTTGAAGTTAGCTGGCTAACTTGATCTTGATCTTACTTAGTGAAATCCACCCCAGATCACGTCTGATTCTTCCTACAACTGTGACACACAGTGCCTTAATGGTTAATACAGCAACAATGACCATCTCTAGAACAGGAGAGCTTGACTGTTCCTGCTCTAGAGGTACACATCTCAATCCAGTGCTTTCTGAATATTTCCACTTTACCCTGTTTCTTTTTCCTGAGCAATAATCCACTGAAAAGGCATATAAAATAGATATTTGGCTCACTACTAGAATGTCTGCCTGTGTGCTGGTGACAAGTTTGCAATTATTCCAGTGAAAGAGACCATAGTTTATTATTTGGAATAATGAGCATTCACATAATCACATCAGCAAGTTATGAAGGTTTATATGAATCATTCCATATTTTCTGCTCACAGAATGTGAGATAAAAAGTTGATTGTTCTCATATAACCCCCTTCAGAACAGCCTCAATTCGTCGGGGTATGGACTCTACAAGGTGTTGAAAGCTTTCCACACGGATGCTGGCCTATGTTGACTCCAATGCTTCCCACAGTTGTGTCAAGTTGGCTGGATGTCCTTTGGGTGGTGGACCATTCTTGATACACACGGGAAACTGTTGAGTGTGAAAAACCCAGCAGCATTGCAGTTCTGGCACCTACTACCATACCCCGTTCAAAGGCACTTAAATCTTTTGTCTTGTCCATTCATCCTCTGAATGGCATACATGCACAATCCATGTCTCAATTGTCTCAAGGCTTAAAAATCCTTCTTTAACCTCTCTCCTCCCCTTCATCTACACTGATTGAAGTGGATTTAACAGGTGACATCAATAAGGCATCATAGCTTTCATCTGGATTCACCTGGTCAGTGTATGTCATGGAAAGAGCAGGTGTTCTTAATGTTGTGTGTACTCAGTATAGAATTGATTCAATATTGTACATACAGGCAGTATGTCATGTGAATTCATTTTATGTAAAAAAAAGAAAAGAAAAATGCCACACATTTATCACACTCTATGAAGTGAAAGCAGTCACCTCCCGCAGTGGCTCTCCAGTGTATTCAAAAACATCAGTAATACCTTCATCGTAAAGACAATGGTTTTAAAAGGGAGTGTTTTTTAAAATGTTTAACCATTTTTATACATACAATGATAAAGAGGAAAATATAGAGTAGAATGAATGTCAGGTATGTGGGTGGGCATGTGCTGTGGCTAGGGACCTGACTCATAAGATAGAGGATAAAGTTATATATGAAGACATATCTGTTTAATTTATTGCATATATTACACCTGTTTAGTAAAGTTATACAATCCAGATATCTGAGCTGTTACCACGCTGTGCAGGGGGTTGACCTGTACCTGAGAATCACGCCAAACTGCTCTCAAAAGAACCAACTATGAGAAACATGCAGGTCGTGTTCCCCTACTCAGACGTTGCATGCATCAACCAATGGTTGCGTGCCAGATCATCAACTGTGCCGTCAGGCACCAGATTGCTATAACATATGTTGTTAGCTGATACGTAAAATACCTATCCAGGCACGTCTGAGCAGAGGAACACGACCTCAAAGACACTTGAACTATGACCTTTTAGAAATACAAGTTATTCCTTTTTCCGTAAGGCATAATATTGGTCCAAAAAAGAGAGTAGTTCAAATACTTTTTCAGTATATCCTGTTGCTATCATCTGTAAAATATCTGTATAAATCAATTGGTCGTGATTAAGCATGAACAACAGCACAAAGAGGACACGGTATTGAACGTTTATAGGCTAGTATCTCTGTTCCTCAGTGAGAGGATTCTGCTGCATTTGTCTTCTTTGTTTACTGCTTTCATCCATTCTGTTTGCTCTTCATGTATGTGTTTTATCATCCATGTGTGTTTCTACCCAGAGAGTGATGGGGATACTGTATCGGAGGAGGCAGAGGGAATGTGATTTATCAGAGAATACTTTGTCTGTTTTTATGTTCATGTTTCTGTTGTGTATGTCGCCAAAGACTCACTAATAATGTACCTATACACCATCCTCGGCTCCATCTCAACTTCTGCTGTCTGTGCAATAAAAATATGATAACAGATGTTATCCATGTGTATCAATATTCTCACGCTTCATACCTCAATGCAGAAGATTATTCATTACATGCAATTGAGTTTATTGAAATATTATACAAATATTGTCGTTACCTGCAATAAGTATTGACTACCAACAGAGGGAACCACTTTAGTTTATTTTAGAAAGTGGGGATGCATTCCAATGTCTAATGGCGTAAAGAGTCATGGCATATACTCTCACACAGTGAATGAACAAATGAATGAATGAAATGATTGAAGTGAGTGAATGAGTCTATCTTTCCTGTCTGTCTGTCAGTCCAGCCCTGCTGTGTGTTCAGGCAACAGCTAAAGGCTGGGTGGGGGATCCGAAAATAGCACTCTGCTCTGGAAACCAGCATGAAAATATGAACCGTCACCAGTAAAACAAAGTCTCACCCTCATGACGTCATCCAGCTCCTAAAATAATCTGCTGCTTTGACAGACATTTTTCGGTTACAACATCAATGAACAGAACAGGAATACCTTGAAAAGACGTGTACTTCTGTAATTAATAAAACTGGCAGGAAAACACTTTATGCAAATGTCCCCACTCTTTGGAAAGACCTACATTACTGAGGGCATGTGTGTGTGTACCGCTATCCTCCTACTATATCCCCTTCCCCTATCCTCCTACCCCTATCCTCCTACTATATCTCCTACGCCTATCCTCTTACTATATCCCTACCCCTATCCTCCTAGTATAACCCCTACCCCTATCCTCCTACCCCTATCTTCCTACACCTATCATCCTACTATATCCCCTACCCCTATCCTCTTACTATATGCCTACACCTATCCTACTATATCCCCTACACCTATCCTCCTACTATATCCCCTATCCTCCTCCTATATCCCCTACCCCTATCCTCCTACTATATCCCCTACCCCTATCCTCCTACCCCTATCCTCCTACACCTATCCTCCTACTATATCCCCTACCCCTATCCTCTTACTATATGCCTACACCTATCCTACTATATCCCCTACCCCTATCCTCTTACTATATCCCTACACCTATCCTACTATATCCCCTACCCCTATCCTCCTACTATATCCCCTACACCTATCCTCCTATTATATCCCCTACACCTATCCTCCTACACCTATCCTCCTACTATAACCCCTACCCCTATCCTCTTACTATATCCTCTACCCCTATCCTCCTACAATATCCCCTACACCTATCCTCCTACTATATCCCCTACCCTAGGGCTCCTACTATATCCCCTACACCAATCCTCCTACTATATCCCCTACCCCTATCCTCCTACTATATCCCCTACCCCTATCCTCCTATTATATCCCCTACACCTATCCTCCTACACCTATCCTCCTACTATAACCCCTACCCCTATCCTCCTACAATATCCCCTACACCTATCCTCCTACTATATCCCCTACCCTAGGGCTCCTACTATATCCCCTACACCAATCCTCCTACTATATCCCCTACCCCTATCCTCCTACTATATCCCCTACCCCATCCTCCTAGTATATCCCCTACCACTATCCTCCTACTATATTCCCTACCCCTATCCTCTTACTATATCCCCTACACCTATCTTCCTACTATATCCCCTACACCTATCCTCCTACTATATCCCCTACCCCTATCCTCTTACTATATGCCTACACCTATCCTACTAGATCCCCTACACCTATCCTCCTACTATATCCCCTATCCTCCTCCTATATCCCCTACCCCTATCCTCCTACTATATCCCTTACCCCTATCCTCCTACCCCTATCCTCCTACACCTATCCTCCTACTATATCCCCTACCCCTATCCTCTTACTATATGCCTACACCTATCCTACTATATCCCCTACCCCTATCCTCTTACTATATCCCTACACCTATCCTACTATATCCCCTACCCCTATCCTCCTACTATATCCCCTACACCTATCCTTCTACTATATCCCCTACCCTAGGGCTCCTACTATATCCCCTACACCTATCATCCTACTATATCCCCTACCCCTATCCTCCTATTATATCCCCTACACCTATCCTCCTACACCTATCCTCCTACTATAACCCCTACCCCTATCCTCCTACTATATCCCCTACACCTATCCTCCTACTATATCCCTTACCCTAGGGCTCCTACTATATCCCCTACACCAATCCTCCTACTATATCCCCTACCCCATCCTCCTAGTATATCCCCTACCACTATCCTCCTACTATATTTCCTACCCCTATCCTCTTACTATATCCCCTACACCTATCTTCCTACTATATCCCCTACACCTATCCTCCTACTATATCCCCTACCCCTATCCTCCTACTATATCCCCTACCCCTATCCTCCTACTATAACCCCTACATCTATCCTCCTACTATATCCCCTACCCCTATCCTCCTACTATATCCCCTATCCCTATCCTCCTACCCCTATCCTCTTACTATATTCCCTACCCCTATCCTCTTACTATATCCCCTACACCTATCTTCCTACTATATCCCCTACACCTATCCTCCTACTATATCCCCTACCCCTATCCTCCTACTATATCCCCTACCCCATCCTCCTAGTATATCCCCTACCCCTATCCTCCTACTATATCCCCTACCCCATCCTCCTAGTATATCCCCTACCCCTATCCTCCTACTATATCCCCTACCCCTATCCTCCTACTATAACCCCTACATCTATCCTCCTACTATATCCCCTACCCCTATCCTCCTACTATATCCCCTATCCCTATCCTCCTACCCCTATCCTCTTACTATATTCCCTACCCCTATCCTCTTACTATATCCCCTACACCTATCCTCCTACTATATCCCCTACCCCTATCCTCCTACTATATCCCCTACCCCATCCTCCTAGTATATCCCCTACCCCTATCCTCCTACTATATCCCCTACCCCTATCCTCCTACTATAACCCCTACATCTATCCTCCTACTATATCCCCTACCCCTATCCTCCTACTATATCCCCTATCCCTATCCTCCTACCCCTATCCTCTTACTATATTCCCTACCCCTATCCTCTTACTATATCCCCTACACCTATCCTCCTACTATATCCCCTACCCCTATCCTCCTACTATAACCCCTACATCTATCCTCCTACTACAGTGCCCTCCACTATTATTGGCACCCCTGTTTAAGATGTGGTCGAGGACTTCCAAAAATTCTCATTTTTTTTAAAACAACATAGAACCCAAATGCAAAAAAAGAGAAAAATCCAACCTTTTATTTAAGTACATTACTTTGGTGTAAAAAAAAAAATCACACATTTAGAAAAAAATAAAACTTGAAATCATGTGTCCCACAATTATTGGCACCCCTGATGTTAATACTTTGTACAACCCCCTTTTGCCAACAAGACAGCACTTAATCTCCTCTTATAACATTTCACAAGATTGGAGAACACAGAGAGAGGGATCTTTGACCATTCTTCTTTGCACAATCTTTCTAGATCATCCAGTGTCCTGGGTCCTCTCTTATGCACTCTCCTCTTTAGCTCGCCCCACAGGTTTTCGATTAGGTTGAGGTCTGGGGACTGAGATGGCCATGGGAGGACCTTGAGTTTGTGACTGCTGAACCATTTTTGTGTAGATTTTGCCACATGTTTTGGATCATTATCCTGCTGAAAGACCCAATGACGACCCATCTTCAGCTTTCTGGCAGAGGCCATCAGGTTTTTATTTAAAATGTCCTGGTAGTTCAAAGCGTTCAAAATGCCATGCACCCTAACAAGGTTCCCAGGGCCTTTGGAAGAGAAACAGGCCCACAGCATCACAGATCCTCCACCATACTTCACGGTGGGCATGAGGTGCTTTTCGGCATACTCATCTTTTGTTTTACGCCAGACCCACTTAGAGTGTTTGTTGCCAAAAAGCTCAATCTTAGTCTCATCTGACCAAAGCACACGATCCCAGTTGAAGTCCCAGTGCCGCTTAGCAAACTCCAGACGTTTACGTTTGTGAGTGTTAGTGAGAAAAGGCTTTTTCCTTGCATGCCTCCCAAACAGCTTGTTGGCATGTAGAGAGCGTCTGATGGTTGTTTTGGAGACTTTGTGACCCCAAGATGCCACTCTTTGATGCAATTCTGTGACAGTGAGCTTAGGACTTTTTTTTACTTCTCTTACCATCCTCCTCACTGTGCGTTGTGGCAAGATAAACTTGGGACCTCTTCCAGCCTTGTTTGTCACTGTTCCAGTTGTTTTAAACTTCTTAATGATTCCTCTGACTGTAGATACGGGCAAGTTAAGGCGAGTGGCTATTTTCTTGTAGCCATTGCCTGACTTATGAAGGTCGACACAAATCTGCCTTACTTGAATGGTGTGTTCTCTTGTCTTTGCCATGTTGACAAATGGGTAAGAGAATTAGGCCTCTGTGTCACGTCATATTTATACCCCAGGGAAACAGGAAGTCATGAATTACATATTAAAAGTTCCTAGATACCCTGACCAACTTTAGCAACTACAGAAAAATATATTTTTAAAAAAATCAATTAAAAATTTCAGCTGAATTGTTAGGGGTGCCAATAATTGTGGGACACATGATTTCAAGTTTTTCTTTTTCTAAATGTGTGATTTTTTTTTTACCACCAAAGTAATGTACTTAAATAAAGGGTTGGATTTTTCTCTTTTTTTGCATTTGGGTTCTATGTTGTTTTTAAAAAAAAGAGAATTTTTGGAAGTCCTCGACCACATCTTAAACAGGGGTGCCAATAATAGTGGAGGGCACTGTATATCCCCTACCCCTATCCTCCTAATATAACCCCTACATCTATCCTCCTAGTATATCCCCTACCCCTATCCTCCTACTATATCCCCTATCCCTATCCTCCTACTATATCCTCTACCCCTATCCTCCTACTATATCCCCTACCCCTATCCTCCTACTATATCCCCTACCCCTATCCTCTTACTATATCCCCTACCCCTATCATCCCACTATATCCCCTACCCCTATCCTCCTACTATATCCCCTACCCTTATCCTCTTACTATATCCTCTACCCCTATCATCCCACTATATCCCCTACCCCTATCATCCCACTATATCCCCTACCCCTATCCTCTTACTATATCCTCTACCCCTATCATCCCACTATATCCCCTACCCCTATCATCCCACTATATCCCCTACCCCTATCCTCTTACTATATCCTCTACCCCTATCATCCCACTATATCCCCTACCCTAGGGCTCCTACTATATCCCCTATTCCTACATCACTCAGCAATGATATACGCACATAGTTGCAAGTCCAGGTATTTTGGTTGTTTTCATGAGACAATGAAAAGCAAGGTTAAGTGTAATTATTTGTTTTATTTTCCTCTTGACTTTAGGTCTAAAAAGCTCCTAACATAGTTACAAACAATACTGCGACTGAGTAATGTTGTATGTACACAAAACTGTACAGGGATGAAAGGATTGCCTGGTTCTAGTTTTTTTCTTCAACTTTTGAAGAATTGATACATTACATGGTTTATTCTTAAAATAAGTAATGGACAGTTCCTGTACCAGACAAAAGGGGTTTGTCAGTAAAGGTTCACAAGGGACAGGTGACTACAGATGAAGAGAAGCATTGCTGATGTTTTCTGACAGATTTGTAACATTCCCTGACAAGCTCTCTCGGGTTCATCATCATCATCACTGTTGTGGCTCATGATTCATGGTTCAAAATGGTTCATCACTGTGCTTTGCTGGCAAGGGAAACAAGTAATATATATACAGTACCAGTGAAAAGTTTAGACACACCTACTGTCGAATAATAGTGAAGACATCAAAACAATGAAATAACACATATGGAATCATGTAGCAACCAAAAAAGTGTTATAAAAAATAAATGTTGATTAGTTTTTTAGATTCTTCAAAATATCTACCCTTTGCCTTGATGACAGCTTTGCACACTCTTGGCATTCTCTCAACCAGCTTCATGGGGTAGTCAACTGGAATGCATTTCAATTAACAGGTGTGCCTTCTTAAAAGTTCATCTGTTGAATTTCTTTCCTTCTTAATGTGTTTGAGCCAATCAGTTGTGTTGTGACAAGGTAGGGGGGGAATACAGAAGATAGCCCTATTTGGTAAAAGACCAAGTCCATATTATGTCAAGAACAACTCAAATAAGCAAAGAGAAACAACAGTCCATCATTACTTGAAGACATGAAGGTCAGTCAATTCGGAACATTTCAAGAACTTTGAAAGTTTCTTCAAGTGCAGTCGCAAAAACCATCAAGCGCTATGATGAAACTGGCTCTCAGAGTTACCTCTGCTACCTCTCAGAAGACCCAGAGTTACCTCTGCTGCAGAGGATAAGTTCATTAGAGTTAACTGTATCTCAGACTGCAGCCCAAATAAATGCTTCACAGAGTTTAAGTAACAGACACATCTCAACATCAACTGTTCAGAGGAGACTGCGTGAATCAGGCGATCATGGTTGAATTGCTGCTTTGAGAAACCACTACTAAAGGACACCAATAAGAAGAAGAGACTTGCTTGGGCCAAGAAACACGAGCATTGGACATTAGACCGGTAGAAATCTGTTATTTGGTCTGATGAGTCCAAATTTGAGATTTTTGGTTCCAACCGCTGTGTCTTCGTGAGACGCAGAGTAGGTGAACGGATGATCTCTGCATGTGTGGTTCCCACCGTGAAGCATGGAAGGATGGTTTGGGGGTGCTTTGCTCGTGACGGTGTCAGTGATTTATTTACAATTCAAGGCACACTTTACCAGCATGGCTACCAAAGCATTCTGCAGCAATACGCCATCCCATCTGGTTTGTGCTTAGTAGGACTATCATTTGTTTTTGAACAGGACAATGACCCAAAACACACCTCAAGCCTGTGTAAGGTGAGTGATGGAGTGCTGCTTGATCTACACCATCTTTGCGTTTAGTGTTGCTCTTTTGTTGTCCTAGGTTTAATTGAACAGAAAAGGTAAGTGCCCAAAGGTATCAGTCCAATTATCAGAAGTTGTACTGGGTTGTTCTCAGTCCAAGCATGTCCTTCAGGCTATGGCATGACTAATCCATCATCATTATCTCCCCTCCCTCCCCTCCCCTCCCCTCCCTCCCTCCCTCCCTCCCTCCCCCAAATCCATCTTCCCTTTCTGTTCCTGCATAGAAACAACAGATTAAATAACATGAACCTTAAATATGCGTAAACTATCCCCGTATAATTACAGGTCCCAGATTACATAAAAACATGGATTTTGTCTCACACCCCGTGTTTTACAGTATCTAAAAAGAAAACATCACAGTTTTTATGTTTTTTTCATACCACTTACTTCCTCCACATGACCTCCCTCTCTCCTATCTCCTATCTCCTCTCCCCCATATCCCTCTCCCTCCTTCTCTCTGTAAATGTAATAGGTTCTCTAGTGTGTGTGTGAGTGTATTGGGTTCTCAGTTGTGGCCTTTGAGGCAGTAGACTCCATACAGCTTCTGTTTCTTGTCGGGGTAACCGTTGAACCTCACAGCAGCTTCCGCTGGGCTGCAGCGCCTGCGGGGGCGGGTGATAGGGTAACGCACGCTCCCATCAGCCAACCAGCCGGCGTCACAGCGGTCGTAAACCAATAGCTTCCAGGCGGCGTACATCTGGCCCACCTTGGCAATCTGAGCACCATCCTTCTGACACGCACGCACAGCCTCGTCATACGTCAGCTTGGAGGGGTGGATCAGGTAGTACAACAGCCCTGAGATAGGGAGAGAGGGAGAGGGTTAGATACACACACACACACACATTCAACCCCCCTCACCACACACACACACACTCCCCTCCCCCCTCTCACCTTTGTAGTTGGAGGTAAAACAGAACACGTCATATCTGTTCTTCTCCTTGTCTCCGAAGCCGTAGTTGCGGATCCCCGGGACAGTGTTCTTGCCCCCACAGGGTTCCCTGGGGGTGGTGATGGGATACTGGACGGATCCATCACTCAGCCACCCTGCGTTGCACCAGTCCAAACCCCCACGCCACGCCTCATACAGCTGGTCAAACGACGCCACGATGGAGTCCTGATCGCGACACGCTCGCTCAGCCTCGAAGAAGTTCAGGTTGTAACGACCCAACCGAGGGAAGTAGGGGTACACAATACCTGGGAGGGGAGAGAGGAGTAGAGAGGGAGAAGGCGGGAGATGGCGAAGAGAGAGGAGAGGGGAAAGAGAGAGAGGGCAGAAGAGAGGGGAGAGAGAGAGAGAGGGAAGAGAGAAGAGAGGGGAAAGAGAGAGAGAGGGCAGAAGAGAGGGGAGAGAGGGAAGAGAGAGGAGAGGGGAAAGAGAGAGAGGGCAGAAGAGAGGGGAGAGAGAGAGAGAGGGAAGAGAGAGGAGAAAGTCAACATCCCAACAGCAATAAATAAAACATCAATTTGCTTTGGATTTTATGTCCTCACTTAATCTCTCTTTAAACAAAACATGAGTTGTAAAAAGACAAACTGTAATAGCTAAACCCCATTACCTTATATAAAATCCTACTATTTCTGTTCCAGTGTTGTGTTAGTGGGTGGTGTCTGTAGGTCTGTAGCTCCAGGCTGTAGATTGCCAATGGTTGATCATTCTCATATTTAATGGAGCAGGTCTGGCTGGGTGATGTATGGAGTTATACCCTGTTCCATGGAGGAAAGCCAGGAATGGAAATCTAATTGATGAACTCCATTACTCTGGCCTGACTGTGTGTGTGTGTGTGCGTGTGCGTACATGCTTGTGCATGAGCGTGCTTGTGTGTGCACGTGCATGCGCATGCCTGTGTGTGTTTGTGCACGTGCGTATGTGTCCCCTGACAGTCCTCCTGGGTAGTCTCAGCTCGTGGTAATATATAGCCAGAACCCTGGGACAGCTAGACAAGGACAGGCTGCTACAGAGTTTCCACAGTAAATAGACTTTATCAACAGGACACAGTCACTTTACCACAGCCCAGTCACTTAAAATAATGGTTCTCCCAAAAAGTTAGTCAGACATTTCCATATCTCAAAAGTGATCGGAAGGCACACTGAGTGCATATTAAATGCTAACTGTGTGAGGACATACTTTCAGTGTGTGTGTGTATGTGTGTCTACGAGCATGCATGCATGTGTGTGTTACCTTGCAGGTCCAGAGACACCACGCCCGTTCCGTCTTCCAGCCCGTCGATGACCTCACACTTATATCTCCCATAATCCTCCAGTGTGAGCTCTGTGATGACCAGCGACGCATCGGTAGGAGCCGAGTCCTGTAGGTAGACGCGTCCATGGAAACGTCCGTAACTCCGCTTGTGGAAACCCATGGCAACGAACACATCCACCTAGAACAACACGAAGAAGGATTTGTAATTGATGTCATCAGTTGGCTCCAATGGATACTTCCTGGACTATTTTATGACATGGACTATCCCCCATAGTGCAAAACTTTTGACCAGACCTGTACATTATCTGACTCTGACCAAAAGTCCTGCATTATGTGGATGGAAAACGAGGTTTGATTCGAATAGTACCCTGGTCTATTTTATGACATTGGTTCTAGTAGAAACCCACCTCTTTGAGGTAGTCTGAGGTCAGCTTGGTCCATTTGATCCTCAGTTTGGGGTTGGTGGGCAGTGACGCATCTCTGTGGAACTTACAGGGAAGGGTGGTGTTTCCCCCCTGCCTCGACACCACCTTGGACTGCTCCGTCACCACAGAGAGCCGAGAGCCATTCTCTGAAATAGAGGGGTGGGTTATACAATTAGTAATCGAGGGGTGGTTCTCTCTACCTATTTCCCTTGCTCTACAGTATGTCTCCCTCTCTCACTAGCTCAGCAACAACAACACTAACCCATTGTTTTGTTCTTTGTATCTAATCAACAAATTGGCTGGTTTATTTTCTCTGAATGGTATTTAACCTGTTATCACATTATCCCATATGAAACTGATTAGCAAGAACTGGGCATGGAAGCAGATGCTTGCTCAATAGCTAAATAGTTCCCATCCCTGTTTTTCCGAAGCACATGAGCGCAGTTGTGCAACCCTGTCACAAACACGGTGATGATGTAACTTTTTTAACATTGTGTTATTGTGCAGCTTGTTTTTACAAACAGTTCTGCATTGTAATTGTTTAAACATTTGTAATGTAGCTTGTTGTTGAATGTTGATGTATTGACAGTGACCGGTGTATTAGGAAAATCTGTAGTCAATATCAGGTTCCAAACATCTGGCCTGTCTATGAGAGAATGATTGGTTTATTATGATGTCTATAGATATAGTAATAATATGAACTACTGCCAGTCACGCATAATACAATTACTCCAGGTATCATTAACATGTATTTAAAGTATACTTCAAACACATTCACACCCAACCACACACTAATTTGTTTTCAACTAAATTGCTACCAGGTATCAAAGTCACTTTTAGGGCTCTATTCAACCTGTATCGCTGAAGCGTTACAGATTACGCGATAGAAATGTAAAGGTCATTTCCGATTGATCAGTGTTTACCGTGAATGCAGTCTCTGCAAACGTGGGAACATTGCCTTTAAATGTCAATCACGCTGTAACACTAACCTTCCGCGATACGGATTGAATAGAGCCATTAATATTCTGAAAGTTTATGAACACCCACCCTTTCCTACTTTAAAACAGACTCTGGTTCCAGGGTTTTCTTCTAATCCAGCGTGACTGTGTAGTCCTCCATTAGCTCATCATGTGTTTGATGTTTACCTAATCCTCTCTTCCTGGTGTGGAGCAAATTGATAAGTCTAATATATCTAGAGGCACTATGTAAACAATGGAGTATCCTCAGCCAACCTGCTCGGTGATGTCACCACTGGCAGCGTCGTTGGGTACACAAAGTCTTACTGGTACATTTACGCCCTGTAGTCTTACTGTGTGTGACAAGCTTGACTTCCCTTTCCAATCACCCACCAGGAACAACTCTCACTTTTGCAAAAACAATTATTGGTTTCTACTTAAATGTAATTGACCACCAGAGGACGTTCATTTGGGCCTCAATGTGGCACACACAATCAATATAAGAAGTGACTCTCGTCTCTCCTGTCTCCAGAACATGAAGACGTTCCAGATTTCCAGCTGCTGTTAGAAGGGGAAGTTTAAAGCCCCTGCTGTGTGTTCCTCTGTAGTATGACCCTCAGACCTCGGACATTCTCCAACCCCCATCCCGCAGCCCGCAGCCTTAACCTGCATTACAAGCTGTCTTTCCTCACAATACGCAGCATTTGGACAGGACAAGACTGTCTGAGCATCCCAGGGTCTCACCTCATCTACACAAAGCGAATAACACTCTCTGTGGTGGTTCTATTTGATTGGAACACATAATCCATGCTATACTGGCTGATGGTGTAAGTAACGTTGATTATTGAACCACAGTCTGTCTGTTGAGTAACCTTTTCTGAGACTTGAAGACATACATTAGCTCCCCGGGGTATTGCCTTGCTTTAGTTCAGCAGACTAACAAAGTCTTGAAGCATGTAGGAGACCCAGGTTCAAAGCCAATCGTTCTCAATAGCACATTGATCCTAGGTCTGAGTGAGTTAGCAATTCCACCCTCCAGCCAGGTCAGTGAATCTGCCTCCTGAAACTACGATCGATGCTGAAGCTAATTTCTCCACAATAGTTGAACAGAACTGCTTACCACACACACAGAACTGCTTACCACACACACAGAACTGCTTACCGCACACACAGTACAGTACTGCTTTAGCTGGAGAGCTGCTTCATCCATACCACTGCTGGTACCACACACTACCACAGTACTGTATGTGGTAAAACAGCCTATATATTGTCACTCCAAAGACAGTCCAGTAGCCAATACACAGTCACAGCACCTGGTTTTAAACATGACACCAACAGTGACATATCTGCCCTGCAATCTGCCTCTACAGCCCCAATAAAGAGAGATAGTTGATAGGTTATCACGCAGAGCAAACAAGACCCCACATAATTGCCCAATGTTTTTCATTCAACAGTTGCAGTGCATGAGGATAAACACACACACATAGAGAGACAAGATGATACTATGAAACTACAGGCAATATTTCAGGAGTATGTATTAGAGCTGGGACGATAAACCGAAAATTACAGACACCGACATTGCCTTCCTCTTACTGAAGCATTTTGCTGACTTTGGAAAATGTTGATTTTGCTAACCAACGTTCCTGTAGATAGTTCTAAAACCATTATTTGATCAACAGTAATAGCCATGCATTATGTTGATTCCTGCTATGAAAGTATCTATGAAAATGCTATGAAAGTCCCTGTTTCACTGTCATCTGCTGGCTCTCACTCCCTCTCCCCACTGTGCACACGGAAGAGGGTGAGATTCTGAGAAGGACAAGCATGCATGTGCTGTTAATCAAAATACTATTACGGGACAAAAACAGCTTTCAAAGCAACTACTGTTGTTTTAGTTACAGAGAGGAGAGTCGCAGCTTTCTGTGAGTATATCATTTATTTCTCCCCTCTTAATATTGAGTACATGGCATGGCTCCACTTTACAACTGGAGGAGGCTGTAGTTAGTATGGTTTTAATGCGCCCACGGAGCCGAGCTGAGCACGCCATGTGCAGAGAATAGACCTACATCAAGTAGCCTCCCACTGGGCACAGACGTCAATTCAACATCTATCCACGTTGGTTCAACGTAATTGAATTGAAATGACGTAGAAACAACGTTGATTCAACCAGTGTGTGCCCAGTGGGCTAGGCCTAGTGCTGTAATGCCTTTGTAGGACATTAGCCTACAATTACTGATATACTGAACAAAAATATAAATGCAACATGTAACAATTTCAAAGATTTTACTGAGTTAGTTCATATGAGGAAATCAGTAAATTGAAATAAATTAATTAGGCATTAATCTATGGATTTCACGACTGGGAATACAGATATGTGTCTGCTGGTTGCAGATACCTTAAAAAAAGAGGTAGGGGCGTGGATCAGAAAACCAGTCAGTATCTGGTGTGACCACCATTTGCCTCATGCAGAGCATTGATTGTGGCCTGTGGAATGTTGTCCCACTCCTCTTAAATGGATGTGCAAAGTTGCTGGATATTGACGAGAACTCGAACACGTTGTCATACACGTCGATCCAGAGCATCCTAAACATGCTCAATGGGTGACATGTCTGGTGAGTATGCTATTACATGAGGTGATGGCGGCAGATTAATGGCACGACAATCGGTCTCAGGATCTCATCACAGTATCTCTGTGCATTCAAATTGCCATTGATAAAATGCAATTGTGTTCGTTGTCCGTAGCTTATGCCTGCCCATACCATAACCCTACTGCCAGGATGGGGCACTCTGTTCACAACATTGACATCAGCAAACCGCTCGCCCACACAACGCCATTTATGTGGTCTGTGGTTGTGAGGCTGGTTGGACGTACTACCAAATTATCTAAAACAAGGTTGGAGGTGGCTTATGGTAGAGAAATTAACTTTCAATTCTCTGGCAACAGCGCTGGTGGACATATGTGGCATTGTGTTGTGTGACACATTTTAGAGTGGCCTTTTATTTATTACATAGGACCAACACTTTATATGTTGTGTTTTTATATTTTGTTCAGTGTAGATTAATCAATTAGCCTACATGGCTATCTAGCAAAAATATTGTATCCTATTTTGACAAGTTGCACATCAAAATATCATTAAAGCATTTCCTAGATATCTGGGATGAAATAGCTTATTTTTTTAAATCATAGGCTACCATCTCAGTTGTCTTACTAGGCACTGGAAAAACGTTTCTAGAGCCCTGCCGCTAATGTAAAGTAACTATCCACTGAAACGTTTTTATTATTGTAGTATTTGTTGTTATCGAGCAAAATAGCTCCATTTACCGCAATATTACTTTTTGTCCGATTTATCGTTATCACAAAAACAGGTGAATGTATCGCGATATGTATTTTGTCCATATGGACCAGCACTACTGTGTATCATAAACGAAACAGAGACAGTTGTAAGACTATCAATGCAGATGGAAGTCACACACACACTGGTGTCTACCTTGAACGTAGATGGTTCTGTAGTGCTCCAGATCAGGGTATGCTGTGTCAAAGTTCTCTGCTAAGCTCAGAGAGACCAGGGTACAGATCAGCACAGGAAGCATCTTCTGTCTCTACACTGGGGTCTGCTCAATGGGAGGGGGGAGAGAGGGAGAGGGGGAGAGAGAGAGAGAGAGAGAGAGAGAGACAGAGAGACAGAGATAGAGAGAGAGAGAGAGAGAGAGAGAGAGAGAGAGAGAGAGAGAGAGAGAGAGAGAGAGAGAGAGAGAGAGAGAGAGAGAGAGAGAGAGAGAGAGAGAGAGAGAGAGAGAGAGAGAGAGAGAGAGAGAGAGAGAGAGCGGTGAGGAGTTAGTCAAACGGTGGGGAAAACAATATCACAGAACAGCTGGTGGTGAGACAGAGAAAAACACACACAGTAAGGTGCTCATTACCAGGATCAAGTAGAAAGTATAAAGATAGAGAAAGAGCGGGTCAGAAAATCCTCACATACCAGCAAACACACCTGCCGCCATGAAGGGTGTTTTTGTGTGTGTGTGTGTGTGTGTGTGTGTGTGTGTGTGTGTGTGTGACCTGAGAAAACTAGCTTTTCTCAATGTCATCACTGTCATCATCACAGTCATGATAACTACAGTAGTCATTATCATTATCATGATCTTCAATGTCATTATCACTCATCATCTCAATCCTTTTCACTATCATAAGCATCACTCAACATTTTTCCCACTATCACACTCCTATCAACATCATCATCTCTTTATCACAGTCATGATCACTATAATCATCTATAAGGTATCAATCTCACATATCAGTATCTTTATCACTCATCACAATCACACACACTGTAAAGGGGTTACCATGAATCTGACAGTATCTTACAGCCAGTTTGGAGGCAAATACAATGTTGTAATATATTCAGTACACCTACTGTAATATAAATACGGTATCAAAGCAAGTACTGTGTAATGACAATACAATAAGAGGTGTTTGTATTTCACAGTATTTTACTGTAATTACAAGGGATAGGTGTAAGCAGGTTGGCTGCCAGGTAAAGTGTTTACACCTTACAGTATCTTTATGAATATATTGTGTTTTATACCACTTCTAGAGGCCTTAGCTTCTCAACTGGCAGGGACTACAGGACAAAACAGACCAAAAGGACATGGCAAAATGCTCAACCAGGTTTAAAACTAGCTGTTACTCTAATCTGTTCCCTATACATTTTAAATTGATGGCGCACTATAACCACATAGGAGTTAAATTGGTACAGCATTCTCACTCACGGGTGCAACAAATATAGCCTCTTACAAGGCACGCCTCAAAATATGTTAATGACCCAGAAACATCAATTCCATGCACCCACTAGTGGTCAAAAGGTTTTTGGCACTCCAAAGATATGGTACAGTACTGTCTTCTGTGGGGTGGAATTACAGTACCATTCGAAATACAACACGTTTTTTACTGTTGATAATACCTAAAATGACTATAAATTACAGCTCTCCGTTACAGTGCAGTGCATAACCATAGAGCAATACTTAATCTTGTAGAACAGAGAGAATCTTTGGAAAAGCGAGTGCATTCTACACACACACAGAGCATACAAACACACAGAGTACTGAATACTATATACACACAGAGTACTGTATACTATATACACACAGAGTACTGTATACTATATACACAGAGTTCTGTATACTATATGAACAGAATACTGTATTTTACACACAGAGTACTGTATACTATACACACAGAGTACTCTATGCTATATACACACAGATTACTGTACACTATACATACACAGAGAGAGGGTCATACCACATCCCAAGTAGCCAGCCGGAGGAAAAAACTTTGCCAAACACACTTTTCCCTCTTCAGCCCTGTCCTCAAAGACATACACACACACACACACACACACACACACACACACACACACACACACACACACACACACGCACACTGCTCACACACTGCTCTCACACACACATCCCAAAACGAGAATAGGAGAACTCACCATCTCAAACAGAGTACACACACGCTCCTTTCCCAACTCCCATAGAGTGTGTGCGAGCACAGCCATGCAAAGCAGCATGTGTGTGTGTGTGTGTGTGTGAACGAGAGAGAGCAGTGTGTGTGTGTGTATAAGTGCTGTGTTTGTGAGCAGTGTGTGTGCTCCTCTCCTGTCTGCAGTCACTCTGATCCTCTATTTCCTTTCTCTTCCTTCATTCCCTCCCTCCATCCCCTGGTGCTGACGTACTGGCTGACACTGCCAGGTAGAGCTTCTGCAGTCAGCTGAACACTGCTCTACAGAGCACACACAGACACACAAACGCACAGATACTGTATGCACTTACGCACAGACACACACCCCTCTTTTCCCCCTCCCAGCCTGAAAAAAGTAATTAAGCAGGTCAGCGGGATGGGGGAAGTGAAAAGAGAGAGAGAGAGAGAGAGAGAGAGAGAGAGGGGGAGAGAGAGAGAGAGGGGGAGAGAGAGAGAGGGGAGGGGGGGGGGGGTTATGAGATGACCTTTCCTCAGGGAAGGAGAGAGAAACTTACAGCAGGAGAGTCTCCTCAACTGAGTTCCCCTCTGCAGGAGAGAGAAATTAAGTGTAAAATAACTGAGAGAGATAGAGAGGAGAGAGAGTGATGGGAGATAGAGGGGCAGAGAGGGAAAGGAGAGAGAGGGGCAGAGCAAGAGAGAAGGGGAGAAAGAGAGAGGTAGAGGGGCGGAGAGAAAGCAAGATAAAGAACAGCTCTGCAACAGTATAAGTGATGTAGAGGACTTAGTACCAATTAGACACACTACATTAGTCAGCCTGTTAGCCCTAATACAGCTACATTAAACACACATAGTCCTCAAACAAACACAAACACAAGTGTGTATGTGCGTGCATTCGCCTGTGTTCCCAATCACAACCGATAACCCTGAGAGCTCAAACACACACACACGGCATGTGTATTTCTGACTATAGCTGATGTCACTGGTGCAGACATTCCAATGGCCTATCTGTGTGGAGAGTAAACATGGCAGGAGTGTTTTACGGGCCGTGTGTGTGTGTGTGTGTGTGTGTGTGTGTGTGTGTGTGTGTGTGTGTGTGTGTGTGTGTGTGTGTGTGTGTGTGTGTGTGTCCCTCTGCTGTGATGCTCTAATGATGGAGTTTTGTTGTGAGTGTTCTCCTGAAGAGTCTACAATGACTGACAACAATGACCAGGATGTGATGTCTACATTGAAGAATGCACTGACATGGTACAGGTACAGCTGTAGGGGAATATTAGAGGGATGTGGTGGCAGCCAGGTCGCTTAAGATTCACTGCAAAATTCAACGTCCATCCAGGTAAGCAGGATGTCGGGAGATGACTTCCAAACTGGCCACTAGCGGCACCGGTGAGCGCTGTGGATGGGCATGACGGATGGGTGTAAGCCGTGAGCTTTGAGGATCACGTGATCAATCCCAGTGCTAGGACTCATTCTTTTTATTTAATTCTTTTTTTTTTACCCTATCCCAAACCTTAAAGAGGCATTCAGCAGTTGAAACAATAACAAAGCTACTCCACACCCGTTTCGGTAAAAAGCTGAGGAATAGGGCTGAAGAAATGTAACCACTCTCAAATTCAATGACAGAGCTATGGATGCAAGGACGTACCCTTCATGATATCAAAATTACTGTTTTAACCATCTTTTGAGGCTAAATAGTGTTTGTTTACATTTACTTTGTTTACAAACATTGTAGTGAAACAAACATATATTTCTGGTTCTGATGGGGTATGACAGTTGATCTAAGCGCATGAGGCATTTTTAAGTTATATTCTTCAAGAGTCAGTGGGTACATTTAATGAATTTCTAAGTTAAAAAATGGATGAAGCAATTGCAGATTGACCCTTTAACCCTTACCTTAACCATTCGGAATGAATGCCTAAAGATTACCTTAGAAATGTTTGGACAAACGTAGGATGGATTCTGCAGTGAGACTGTGAGAGCGTGCTGTGTGGGGGAACAGTTGGAAGGCTGTCGGTCAGTCTATTCCTGGCATTGATTCAATAACATCATGTTCAGTTACGACACCAAGCAAGCGATTAGAGGTACGGGCACCACAATGATCAGTCCAGAGTAAGCAGAGAGAGAGAAAGCCATCCCCTACAGAGAGATGAACCTGGAGAAGAGTCCCCTAAGCAAGCTGGTCCTGGGGCTCTGTTCACAAACACAAACTTGCTTTGGCAATGTAAACATATGTTTCCCAAGCCAATAAAGCCCCTTAAATTGAATTGAATTGAATTGAGAGAGAGAGAGAGAGAGAGAGAGAGAGAGAGAGAGAGAGAGCGCGAGAGAGAGAGAGCGAGAGAGAGAGAGAGAGAGAGAGAGAGAGAGAGAGAGAGAGAGAGAGAGAGAGAGCAATTAGACCCAACAAAATCATGAGAAAACAAAAAGATAATTACTTGACATATTGGAAGGAATTTACAAAACAACAGAGCAAACTAGAATGCTATTTGGCCCTAAACAGAGAGTACACAGTGGCAGAATACCTGACCACTGTGACTGACCCAAAATTAAGGACATCTTTGACTATGTACAGACTCAGTGAGCATAGCCTTGCTATTGAGAAAGGCCGCCGAAGTCAGACCTGGCTCTCAAGAGAAGACAGGCTATGTGCACATCGTTAGAACACTGCATATAGACATAATATGACATTTGAAATGTCTTTATTCTTTGGAACTTCTGAGTGTAATGTTTACTGTTAATATTTATTGTTTATTTCACTTTTGTTTACTATCTACTTCACTTGCTTTGGCAATGTTAACATACGTTTCCCATGGCAATAAAGCCCTTAAATTGAAATTGAATTGAATTGAGAGAGAGGGAGAGACTGTGTGAGAGAGAGACTGTGTGTGTGTGTGAGTGTGAGTGTGAGAGAGAGAGAGAGAGAGAGAGAGAGAGAGAGAGAGAGAGAGAGAGAGAGAGAGAGAGAGAGAGAGAGAGAGAGAGAGAGAGAGAGAGAGAGAGAGAGAGAGAGAGAGAGAGAGAGAGAGAGAGAGAGAGAGAGAGAGAGAGAGAGAGAGAGAGAGAGCAATTAGACCCAACAAAATCATGAGAAAACAAAAAGATAATTACTTGACATATTGGAAGGAATTTACAAAACAACAGAGCAAACTAGAATGCTAAGGACAAAGACACACAGGTGCTCATTGCAAGGATCAAATCCAAAGTATACAGATGATGTCACAGTAATCTAAGTGCTGGGTGGGTTCCTATTTAACACTCAACTCCGGCTGTCACACACACACTCACACGCACTATTAACTGCCACATGACAAACACACAGAGTAATGGTTAATTCATTAGAGACTGGTGTTTACAATGTCCTCTTTACAAGAACTAAAGCACCCTTTAGCATTTAAAAGGATAGTTCACCCAATGACCAACTTACTGATTTCTTCCCTTTCCTAAAGTAGATGGGCCAACGAAGACAACAATCCACACTGGGCACAGATCGCCTCAAAGTAAACTATCCCTTTAAAGCTTTGACCCTTTCACAACACACACACAAACACACATACAGACACACACTTAGGTGGATTGCACAAACACGTCCTAGCACAAACTCAAAGCAGACTGCATTGGAGCGCCAAGACAAATCTCTCACTGTTGAGGTCACCCCCAATCGCTCTGACCCCCACCTCTGGGCCCCTGGTTTTGGCCCTCTCCTCCCTCCATCCCCCCTTTGACCCTTGGGTCCATGCTATCTAGCTCTGCATCTGGCAACCCACAGCACCAGCAATAATATGATTTGGAGAGACATTGTTTCTGTCCTTCCTGTTTTCTACTGAGTGCATTATAATGAAACAACAATAATATAATTAACAGCTGGTCTGAGCAGCTCTGAGCCAACTGTACAGTCAGGGCTTTGAGCACTTTGAGACGCACTACGTAAATTCAATCCATTAGCTATCAACTCTGAATCAAATTAAATAAAACTTGAGGAGTGTCACAATGCACTTCACAGACTTAAAAGACAGGGGTTTATGCTAACGAAGAAGACACCTTGGCTGTGTGAAGGGACAATGTATTTCTATGAAGTAGAAAGCTCCTTGGTGTGGGGATCTTGAGGAATGTCCCATCTGGAGTGATGTCTGATGTCTTTATTTTCACATAACCTTGTGTCTGAGAGTGCCGTCCCCGTGTCCCACAGTAGCTAACGCATATCAGGCTTTCTATAGAACACCATAGTCACTCAGAGTATTTGTGTATGTGTGCACAAACGTGCGTGCATCTGAGTGTGGCCTCAGCCACTAAGACAGACATTAAATGCCCTAGACTCTGATTGACGGTGGGTAACCAGATAGCGGGTCGGTGACATAACATTCTGACTGGGCACTGACTGACTGAGTGTCCTCCATTACTGGTCCTTTATGACTGTCATCAATATGTCACTCTGAGAGTCCACCTTCAGAGCTCCTTAACACGTTGGCTACATTCCAGAGGTTGGAGGAGAGAGGAGGGTGACCATGACACATCCAGTGACGAATGACTAGAGCAGACCTTATTTATGACCAAACACACATATGGCAGAGAGGACTATTGACCCTCACTGATCCTCTCTCAGGGGGACATACAGGCTAGTCATAAAACAGACTCTCTGGCTGCAGTTATAGACTGTGGAGTCTTTCTCAACACACACACCCCTTGGGAGTCTGTCCAGGCGGCATCAAGACCAGTGCAGCAGAATGACATGCACGCCCCAACAGTAACCAGCTATAAGGACATCCTGATAGACTGTGACTGTGAGAGTGGGATCCTGCGGTTCATCACTGAGCTGATAGATTTTCTGATGACTCCTCTGAGAGGAGTGACGGACACACACACATAGGAGTGGGCGATATACCGGTTTGATAGTAAAAACCGGTATTGTGCCGCGCCATGATATGGATTTAGCAATATCATGGATACCGCGATTTATTCAGAATTCATAAATTCGAATTTTGCATCAATATTTTTTTGTTCCAAATTTCAACTGAGTGATAGTACTAAGTAGCTACATCTTTTTTTTTTTTTTTTTATCCAACCTTTCTTGGTTCTTACGAATAAAAGAATGTATGTTAATATGTTGACCTATTTTTATGAGCGCACGTCGCATGCACTTGTTGCACGCATGTAGTGCTAGCAACAAAGAAGTGTGCAGGCAGCTGCAGTTAGGAGGCAGGTTAACTATTGGGGGAAAACTTTACAATCCAGGATGAGCGAAAACACAGAAATTGATGTTGCTCAAGAGCAGGAGGATAAATTGGTTAAGAAGAAAGGGGGCACCTCTGTTGTTTGGAACTGGTTTGGCTTTAAAATGTCCGACCCCGACCAAAACACTACCCTATGCAAGTTGTGTCGTCGTGTTGTCTTAGCAAAAGGTGGAAACACGACCAACCTGTTCAATCACTTAAAAAACATACATGTCCGTGAGTATGAACAATGCACCAGAATGCGTGAGACAGTAAGCCCAGGAGCTCGCCCGAAGACAAGCCAGACTCGCACTCAACAATCAATTATATCATCATTTGCTGCCGGTACTTGCTATGAGAAGACGAGCAAAAAATGGATAGACATCACAGCTGCGATTACAAATCACATAGCGAAGGACATGGTACCGATTCAAACTGTGGAGAAAGAGGGGTTCAGAAAGTTGATTCAAACTCTGGACCCAAGATATGAGATCCCGAGCCGCAAATATTTTAGCCAAAAATGCCTGCCACAGCTTTACACAGAATGCTGGGACAGAGTTTACAGTGAGATAAATAACATTCCATTCTTCTCCACTACTGCCGATCTATGGTCAAGTCGTACCACAGAACCTTATATAAGCCTCACAATCCATTACATAGACGGTGACTGGAAACTGAAAAGTAAGTGCCTACAGACGTCTTATTTCCCAGACGACCACACCGGGGAAATAATTGCAGGTGGGCTGAGGGACATACTGTCGTCCTGGGGATTAAAAGAGTCGCGTCAAGTTTGTATGACGACCGACAGCGGATCGAACATGATCAAGGCATTGCAGCTGAACAAGTGGGCAAACCTTGGATGTTTCGGACACAGGCTGCACAATGCTATTGGTAAGTTTCAGGACTGTAGCCTAGGCCTACCCTGTATGATGCTTATTATTAAGAAAAAATACAGCTCACATCAGCCATGTACCGTAGGCTAAATCTAAGCACATCAGATTTGTAAAATGTGTAACAGTTGAATGTAAATGCCGTAAATCCTCAAACAAAGATTAAAAGTTATATTGTATTGTGATTTCTATATAAAAATGCATTATTATTAATTATTATTGTATTGTGATTCGATTATTTTTCACCCTATTATTTTGATTTCTTATTCCCAATTTCCAGAGAGGAGTGTCCAAAACGCTCCCGGGCCACAGGGGTGTGCGATTTCCCGGGCCACAGGGGTTTGCAAAAAGGTGGTTAGCACGTTCTCATACAGCTGGAAAAAGCAGAAGGCCCTGATGACAGCACAGAATGAACTAAGCCTGCCCCTGCACAAGCTCATCACAGAATCTCCGACAAGGTGGGGATCTCGTCTGAAAATGATGGAAAGAGTCCTGGAGCAGGAAAAGGCCATTACACAGGTCCTGGCAGGGGACAAAAAGACACGGCACCTTGTACCTACCTGGCAAGACATCCAGGTCTTGGAATCAGTCACAGCAGCACTGAAGCCACTCCAGGACTTTACAGATGCCCTGTCAGGAGAAGCGTATGTGAGCGTGTCCTATTTGAAGCCTGTCATCAATCTGTTAAATGCAGAGGTTCTAAATCTGAGCAAGGACGATACAGAACTGACCAAAGAGATCAAGATCAAGGTTCTTGATTACTTGAATAACAAGTACACTGACCCTGCAACAGATGAGCTGCTCTCCATGGCTACCTTTCTAGATCCAAGGTTCAAGACCAGGTACATGTCCGCTGAGAAACTGGAGGACATTAAGGTATTTATTCATTTGTTCTTGTTTTATTGCTTCAAATGTAAAGCACTTTGGGCTGCATTTTATGTATGAAAGGTGCTATACAAATAAAGTTTAATTATTTTCATTTTTTAAGGTGAGAGCTGCCTCAGAGACCGAAGCCCTCCTGGTGGAGAACACAGCCCTGGGAAAATCGTCTCTTGCAGAGGATCACACTGACAGGGAGAAAGAAGCTTCCACTGCTCATCAATCAGGCAAGAAGCCCAAGAAGAGCCTTGGGAGCTTCTTTAAGCAGACCAGCAGTGCACCTGCCTCATGTTCAGAGAGGCAGATCATTGAGCAAGAGCTGAATAGCTACATTCTGGCAACGGCAGCAGACAGCGAGTCTGATCCTTTGGAGTGGTGGCGATTTCACGGATCTAATTTTCCACGTGTGAGTTGTCTGGCAAAGAAATACTTATGCATCCCTGCCACAAGTGCCCCCTCTGAGAGGGCATTCAGCACTGGGGGCAATGTGGTGACATGTCACAGGGCAGCACTAAAGCCAGAAACAGTCAACATGCTGGTATTCCTGGCACGGAACTTGTGAAGAAAGTTCTAGTGAAGATTTGTTGATATTGTTGATAATTGATGGTTGAGGCTTGAAAGGTTTAGTTTCAAACGGTTAGTTTTTTACATATCTACGGACCGTAGCCAAAACAAACACACGTATTTGAATTTGTAATTACCTTATTTTCTTTATCTCCTGTTATTTTTTATTTAATTTTACTTAATATCTAATTTATATATATATATATATATATAGGCCTACCTACCTCATGTTTACGGAATGCATGTTTGCACAATACAAATAAAAACTTTTCAGGTCCATACGGTCCAATGCCTCACTCTTTCTGGTTATATAAGGTTCAAATACATATTTTTCCTTAACTAATATAATTTAACCAAGAAGGGATATTAAAATGTGATTCATATTTTTTTACGTCATATATCGTGATATCATATCGATATCGTCTGGACAGTGGAAAATATCGTGATATGAATTTTAGCTCATATCGCCCACCCCTACACACACACAGGCTATTTCTTGTCTCATGACATCATCAACTGATAAGGGGCAGAGCCATACTGTAGATCAAGAGTGAGACGCCAGAGAACGAAGACAGACGAGAGAGAGAGAGAGAGAGAGAGAGAAGGAAGACAGGAAGGAAGGAAGGAAGACAGGAAGGAAGGAAGACAGGAAGGAAGGAAGACAGGAAGGAAGGAAGGAAGGAAGGAAGGAAGGAAGGAAGGAAGGAAGGAAGGAAGACAGAGTAAGGCCTTGATTCAATCAACCAGTGTTGGCCGACATCCTCATAGCAGATGTTATGGCGTGTTGGGTGTGTAACTGCGGTATGAGCTAACATATCAGTGAGCTGCTGCTCGTTTGTCACAAACCACTTCCTTATTATGCTTACTGCGATACGGCTCTATCGATGTTAAGAAATAATGGCTCCCATGTCAAACCATTGATGTTAGGCAAATGCATATTTTCATGTTAATTTGGATGGGGGGGATTTATGCCTATCAGTGTAATTCGAGTGTTTTAACTTCTAACGCGGCTGCAGGGGATTTCTCGGATTCTAGTCGCTGTGGCAGTGGTAGTGGCAGTGTCCGCGATAAGATAATGCAACGAGCCGATTGTGGATTTGACAGCTCTAACACAGTTCCACCTCAGACACCGCCAAAACAACGCTACGCGGATGTCAATGTGATTGAATCTACCCCTAAGTAAGAGTTAGCGAGAGAGAGAAAATGAGAGACAGGATGAAGGCTACGGACTTCAGCAGTATGGCTAACCCTCCTCCTCAAGAGCTACTGGGTGTGCATCGCAGGCTTTCGTTCCAGCCCTGCTCTAACACAATAATCAGCTGCTCATGAGGAGCTTTATTAGCTTCAGGCGTGTGAGTAGAGTTGGAACAGTTGGTAGAGCAGTTGGTAGAGTATGGTGGAAGGGTTGTGGGTTTGATTCCCGTGGGGGACTAGTACAAAAAAAGTACTAAAATGTATGCACTCACAACTGTAAGTCTCTCTGGATAAGAGTGTCTGCTAAATGACTAAAATATAAAAGTTGTCCCCCAGGAGAGTGTTTGGAAATACGTAGTGTCTGTCCAAGGGGTCCTCCATTTAAATTGACAATAACCATGAAGCTGAAACTTTGTCTATCTGACCTTACAGTGCCTTGCAAAAGTATTCATCCCCCTTGGCGTTTTTCCTATTTTGTTGCATTACAACCTGTAATCAAAATTTCTTTTTATATGGATTTCATGTAATGGACATACACAAAATAGTCCAAATTGGTAAAGTGAAATGAAAAAAATAACTTGTTTCAAAAAACTCTAAACAATAAATAACGAAAAAATGTTGTGTGCACATGTATTCACCCCCCGTATTTATTTCTGAGTGAGGTATTTCTGTATTTATTTCTGGGTGAGGTATTTCTGTATTTATTTCTGGGTGGGGTATTTCTGTATTTATTTCTGGGTGAGGTATTTCTGTATTTATTTCTGGGTGGGGTATTTCTGTATTTATTTCTGAGTGAGGTATTTCTGTATTTATTTCTGGGTGAGGTATTTCTGTATTTATTTCTGGGTGAGGTATTTCTGTATTTATTTCTGGGTGGGGTATTTCTGTATTTATTTTTGGGTGAGGTATTTCTGTATTTATTTTTGGGTGAGGTATTTCTGTATTTATTTCTGGGTGAGGTATTTCTGTATTTATTTCTGGGTGGGGTATCTGTTTGAATGCAGTGTTGGTTTCTTAAATATGCAGCATCACAAGCAGAGCAGTCAGAAGCTCGTTGCACAACGGATATATTTCCCCCCGAGGTGAGAGTGGTGGGTTCAATTCCCCCCCACTCCTCTCCATCTCTCTCGGTTACCTATTTACTCTGACCAGTCCTGACCCCTCACCTTACCCTCACCTCACCCCATCCTTAACCCTCACCCCTATCCTCCTCACCTCACCTCTACCTACACACAGATCCCCCTATCATAACCTCAAACAGAAAGGTTAATATATTTCACTCCCCCAACACACTTAAGTGAACCCCAGCCAAGAAGTTAATGTAGTTTGGCCTCCCCCTGCAAGCCATTTCAGAAGGAAGGAGACGGGGGTCAGTCTGCATACCTACCCACATAGTCTACCCCCCATGGGGACACTTCCAGGAAAAGGGTCAGAGGTTAGAGTTCAAGGTTCAACATGGCTCACTGCAGAATGGGAACATGATAGTGGTCAATTCCTTTAGACCCATATTTACTACTAACTAATGGCATGTTAGTGAGTGTCCCACTGTCCACTGTTGTTACACTCACAGAGATGAATATCTGACATAATCTTGTTTTCCACCAGAGGGCGATGTTTATTACCTATAACAGATGTGCATGTATAGCGGTCTAATCCAACTGTCAATCACAAGATTCCTGAAGATGTGATGTCAGAGAAACAATTACTTCTGATTATTGATTAAACAAGTTTAAACCACAACTGTGTTACTTAAATCAATAGATGATAGTATTATGATTAGGTTATAATAATACATATTTTATTAAATCAGGTTAATTTGCTCTATAAATGGAACAATCATCTACTACTAAAACCACATGTTGAAGCTGTGGATGCTGAACAACAAAAGATCCTTGATTCCTGTTCTTGATTCTCCACCAAGGAAAAGTTGGACAAGTTGTGTTCTTCCACCAGTTGTTGCTAAAACACATCCTGGGGAACACACACACACACACAAACACATCCTTGGTAACATCCATATTCTGCGTTGGTATTGTATGGTAGATTGTAAATTCCCTCCCTCCCTCGGCACAACAGAATCCTCTATTCACAATATGCATTATTAATTTAAACCATTACACACACAAACCCACTCTGCTCCAATATTTGTTTAACCAGCTGTTCCCTCCACATTGGTGCTTTTAACTACATAGAAGTGGGTCCTGAAGTGTGTGTGTGTGTGTGTCCGGAGCCTGCTTCCCCAAAAATAACATTATGTCACTACAAAGAGTTGACAAGCAGCCTTTTCAGCAGGGGACGACAGGGGTCAGTGGGGGCCACAAACCTGTGTGTGTGCGTGTGACTGTGGAAATGTTTAACTATACTTGTGGGGACCAGAAGTCCCCACAAGAATAGTAAACCAATAAAGATTTGACCAACTGGGGACATTTTGTTGGTCCCCACAAGGTCAAATGCTATTTCTAGGGGGTTTAGGTTTAAGGTTAGAATTAGCGTTAGGGTTAGAATTAGGTTAAGGGTTAGGAGATAGGGTTAGTTTTAGGGTTAGGGTAAGGAGCTAGGGTTAGGTTTAAGGTTAGGTTTTTGGGTTAAGGTTAGGTTTAGGGTTAGGGGTTAGGGAAAATAGGAATTTGAATGGGACTGAATTGTATGTCCCCACAAGGCTAGCTGCGCAAGACTGTGTGTGTGTGTGTGTGTGTGTGTGTGTGTCAGACGAGGGGCCACAGACCCTGGGCATAGTGGAGCCACTCAGTCTCACATCAGAGAAACGCACACAGAGAGAGGCTGTTGGGCTAACAGCTAAACACACACACACACACACACACACACACACACACACACACAAACACTCAACCTCCTAATTCACTGGACTCCCCAGCCACTCTGTTGACCACAAATATGATAATCTGTTCCAGGATCAACCAGCTACAGATAGAGACAGTGATTGAGCAACTCCATATGGAGAAACAGAACCATGTATTCAGTCACACAACCTCAGTTTATAACCCACACAACAAGCCTTTATCTGATATCCACTCACACTAGCATGAAACACTGGTTGTTGTTTTGATACTGTCCCATTCCATCTCACAACACATTATGGTGATTGAAACCAAAATGCAGGAAGCTATATTTCTTTAATTCTAATAACCATCTCTCAACTATTCTATCCATGCATTTACTCTGAACAAAACTATAAACGCAACATGTAAAGTGTTAGTCCCATGTTTCATGAGCTGAAATAATGGAGGCCAAACATTTTCCATACGAACAAAAAGCTTATTTCTCTCAAACTTTGTGAATACATTTGTTTACATCCCTGTCAGTGAGCACTTATCCTTTGCCAAAATAATACATCCACCTGACAGGTGTGGCATAACAAGAAGCTGATTAAACAGTATGATCATTACACAGGTGCACCTTGTGCTGTAGAAAATAAAAGGCCACTCTAAAATGTGCAGTTTTGTTACACAACACAATGTCACAGATGTCTCAAGTTTTGAGGGAACGTAGAATGTCCACCAGAGCTGTTGCCAGATAATTTAATGTTAATTTCTCTACCATAAGCCGCCTCCAATGTCGTTTTAGAGAACTTGGCAGTAGGTCCAACCGGCCTCACATCCGCATACCACGTTTATGGTGTTGTGTGGGCGAGCGGTTTGCTGATGTCAACTTTGTGAACAGAGTGCCCCAAGGTGACGGTGGGGTTATGGTACGGGCAGGCATAAGCTATGGACAATGAACTCAATTGCATTTTATCGATTGGGAATTTGAATGCACAGAGATACTGTGACGAGATCCTGAGGTCCATTGTCGTGCCATTCATATGCCGCCATCACCTCATGTTTCAGCATGATAATGCACAGCCTCATGTCGCAATGATCTGTACACAATTCCTGGAAGCTGAAAATATCCCAGTTTGACAGCAACCTGTTGCAAATGAGCGCAACTTGAAACTTGCCACGTACTGGGGGGAACCACGTCACTGGGGCAGTAACAATAATGGACACGGTGGAAAAACTCTCTCAAAGTCTATTTATTCTTACAGCTGCTGGTCAAACAAGTGTCTCTTCTGAGAATAGAGGGCTATTTCAGGTGTAGCATTGTATCCTTCTTCCTTGGCTTTAGGGGACAGCTGCTGCGAGGTAGCACGTCCCGTTTCTGGTGATGTTTTCTGAAAGTGTGATGGAACGAGCTAAAACGTATACGGGTGGTTATTGAGTTCTTGAAATTCCACAGAAAGCAGAGCTGTGGTCTATCTATGTAAAGGTAATGTGAGAAATGTAGCTATGGAATATAGCCTAAGCTACACACATTAGATTAACTTTTCATACATAAGAATTTATCTGAGCAAAGATTTCAAGCAAAAATCCATTATTGCACAAGCTGTTGTGACGTGCTTGACTTAGTGCATAGTTTCCCAAACTCGGTCCTCGGGACCCCATGGGGGGCATTTTTGCCCAAACACTACACAGCTGATTCAAATTATCAAAGCTTGATGATTAGTTGATTATTTGAATCAGCTGTGTAGTGCTAGGGCAAAAACCAAAAAGTGCACCCCTTGGGGTCCCCAGGACTGAGTTTGGGAAACCCTGACTTAGTGGTTTGTGAATTCCCCCCTCCTCCTCATAATACCCTCCCTGCTGCATTTTATCCTGGCCCAAAGGCCGGCAGATAGAGATATTGAGTAATTTCATGTTACCGTCCAAACGTGAATCAGAGTATGTGAGTGGATCTGAGCTTGCCCTATTTGACTGGCGCGCTGAGTTTCGCCTTCTCGCCTGCTCCAATTTCTCTCCAGTACTGCTCCAGTAGCGCTCACTTCACTTCACCAGCTCAGGGCATGCCCGGCCCAGCATGCGATTGTAGGCTACTTGTGTGCTGCTATAGCCCTTTACTTTAGCTACTGTCCTGGAGTTTGCTAAATATTGTCCTCAACTAAAGAATCATTGTGGAATCTGAAAAGACACGTATCCCGAAAGCATGATGGTGTACTAGGTGCGCATGCTAACAGAAAGGAACGAGGTGGGTAGCTAGCTAAGTGTGTCAATGTAACAAAGTATTTATAAATAAAAAATTTGATCTCTTAAAAGTTTCGTTCATTTTCGTTATATTTCCTATACCAGTGGTTCCCAACCTCTTTCAGTTACTGTTCCACCAACTGAATTTCGCTCTGCCCCATTTTGCTCTGCTCATGTGCATTTGACTAGTAGGCCTATGGTCTAATGAGTCTTCTCAAGTCCTAGTACAAGTTCCCTAAAAGCTTTAGATGGCTCCTTGTGGTTCGCTGAACCAAGCTCGTGTAATAAGTCACCTTGTCTGAGACCTGAAGACTTGTGTAAGCTAACACAGTCTTGTGGTCCACAGGAGACCCTGGTTCAAACCCAATCTGTCCATAAAAGCTGTTTAATGTTGAGGAGATTGAGAGGTCTACAGACCAGACTCCACATGGTTTCTGGCCCCATTTTTTGTATTGTATTTTTTTAAAGAAAGTCACAAAATGTTGTTATAATATATGCAAGAACTCATCCGAATTGTTTCGGCTGGGAAGCATGCAGAAGCCTTAACTCTGCCCCCCAGCCTCCCATACCCCCAGCCCTGTCCCCTGCACACCCTAACCCAAACTCAGCCTTTACTCCCAGCCCCCTAACTCTACCCCCCAGCCTCCCATACCCCCAGCCCTGTCCCCTGCACACCCTAACCCAAACTCAGCCTTTACCCCCAGCCCCCTAACTCTACCCCCCAGCCTCCCATACCCCCAGCCCTGTCCCCTGCACACCCTAACCCAAACTCAGCCTTTACTCCCAGCCCCCTAACTCTACCCCCCAGCCAGACTACACCCAGCCTTTGGAAAAGCATTGAGACTATTTGACATCGAAGCAATTTCACTCATTTACTCATTTGAATGCGTCCAAAGAGATAAGAGAAGCTAATATTGATACGCACTGTTAAATCTTTACAGCTCAGGATAATATGACTATAATTAAAGAACATCACTACCATCTGCTGGCTGGATCTGTCTTCTGATTTGAATTGAAATAGTTTTAGAACTTAGAGATGATTAACTAAAATATGATCATAGAAGACGGCACCATGCTGTATGATAGCATAAACCCTGTAATGGTAGTCACTAGTTAGCAAAGTCACAAACCCTGCCCATTTTTACATTTTAGCAGACGCTCTTATCCAGAGCGACTTACAGTAGTGAGTGCATTCATTTTCATACTTTTTTAGCAATGGTCCCTCGCTGTGGCGATTTTAGCATGTAAATCTTGGTGGGCAAAAAAAAAAAACGGTGGGATGCATGCCAGCAAAGCCACTACACAACACTAAACAATACATTCATTGCACTATAACGGTGACAAACGGTGCCCACAAACTGTTAGGGCCTACATAAAGCTGTCCCAACAGCAGAGTCCCAACAGCAGTCCCAACACCTTACCACTGCTACACCTGGCTATCAGTGGAGCCTTGTCTGGCAGCGAAACAGTTCATTCAGCCTCATTTACTGCCTTTAAAAAAAACATAGCTGATATGGCTGACTTGCTTAAACAAATGTGGTTTCTACTGACAATTGAGATGTACAAACTATGGCATAAGGGGACGACAAGCGGATAAGAGTCAATCCGTAATTTCGATTAAGACATTAATGAGCGAGCGACGACGGACGTAGTCAATATAACTATTTGTTCAGCACTTTTGAAATGTACAGAGACAGAAATCAGAACATGGCCCGTTCTTACAGTGTACTCCCTGTACACCAAGTCAGAACCGTAGCATAAATCAAGGGGTATAAGCAGACAATGAAAGCTCTTACAATATTCGATGATGACATTTCTCTAAAAGAGGTTATAGACTACATGTGCAAATAGACCAAATTATTAGCGTGAGGCACATTGAACAATGTTTGGGTCTTTGCGTATCAAAAAAGATACACGTCAAATAACACTATTTGACGCGTTAAATAAGCTTTTAATTTGTCACGTATAGAATGTTGTGTGTGCTGAATTTGCACGTGGAAGCCAAGCGCCACCACTACTATCAGTAGCACTGTCAAAGCTGTACAAATAAAAGTCTGCAAACAAGCACACACCGGCCACGAACGATGTGTTTACAATACCGCGTTGGTGAAAATAGACCAAATTATTAGGGTGAGGCACATGGTCTACTAACATATCTCGCTTGCATATTCCATCATTAATGCAGCAGCATACAATACATTTTTGGACTCACTTAAACAGGAAGGTGGCGCGGCAGTCCTTTGTGGGCAAATGTTGTCATCAAAGTCTGTCATTCTCTGGATTTATGGTGGGAACTCGGGATAAAACCACACAGCCACCACATTGAATAGCATGCTAGTGGTTGCTTTGCGATGCTTGCAGTTAGCTACTGATTCCTTATTGTTGAATTTTCAATATCCAACTTGTGTAATCTTTATGTCCAATGGCCGATGAGTACCGATACGTTTTATCTATCATTTCTCTTCATTATTTATCTTCATATGACAAGGATTAAAAAGGATTTGCCAGTAGATTGTCGACTTCATTCATGATGATGACTGCTAGCTAAGACTTTGAAAGTAAGATGTTGACATGATCAGTCCAATCAAAGCTACTGTAGATATAACGTGATTTCACTTCATTTTATCTGTGGCCAATGACCTTGAGCCTTCTTGGAAGGGCTCTTCTAATGTAACTCTATGGCAGGACCCAAAGGACTTAAATGTTTGATGTCTACCATTACTAAGGATTTAGAGTTGGCCTGTGACGTAGTGTCCCCATGAGTTACAGAACACTGAGCCAATCATGGCGCAATGCTCATATTTTCTGCTGGCTTGCCCTACCACCACAGAAAGTACTGAGCTAGGCTGAAACACCTGCATTTTGGAGCTGCCTTACTCAAGAAAATGAGAAAGAGACCATGTTTGTATGCGGCTTTATTAACTCAATTATATATATATATATATATATATATATATATATATTTTACATTGTTTGCAAACTGATATGTGACACCTATTAATGGCACAAAAAAAACATGCAAAATAGGCATGCCCCACCTGCCCTGAATGACGGGTCGCCACTGGTCCCTCGTGTGAATCGAAACTACAACCCTGGCGTTGCAAGCGCCATGCTCTTCCAACTGAGCTACACGGAACCACAATTTAAATTCTTAAAATCGGATTTTAAACCTAACCCTAAACCACACGGCTAACCTTATGCCTAACCTTAAACTTAAATTAAACCAGAAATGTACATTTTTGTTTTCATGACATTTTACGATAGGCCTATAGACACTTTTTACTTTGTGTCTGGGTTATCTAACAAGCAAAGAGGCAAGGGGGGGAGGAGTTTACTCTCAAGTACCTGTGCAAAGGTGAAAGTGAAAGCTCTATCTCAGTATAGGCCTGAGGTGCAGGTTGTTCTGTAAAAACGAGTAGATATGCATATATAGTGAATATTAGAGTATGGTTATGGATGTAAATAAACTGTTTTTAATCTGAAGTGGAGGACGTGAAGACCAGTAAAGGTAAGAGGAGATCTCAGTATATTTTACTTTCCAAACTAGACACAACACTCCTGTTTTAAAACAACGAGCACTAGAGAAAACGGAAGTGATGTTTGTATCTGTGTGATTGAGAAAAATAGAGAATTTGATGAATAGATGATGTTAATGATAAATATAAATGTTTTCTCTTTTTGTTGCAGGGAAAATGGCAGAGTCCAGAGTACATAGTAAGTCACCATGCTGTAAATAATTGTTAACTTTTCTTTCACATATCGGGGACAACAGTACTAAACCAATTGAAAATGAAATGTGTTTGTGGTTTTATTTCTCTTTATGTGTAAATGTTTGTCACTGGATGAAATGTGTTAGGAACATGAGGAGTTGTAGCTGAGTTTGTGTCTGTGACCACAGTGACCTCTCCCTCCAAACATCTCCTTTCATTATAAAAACCATTTAATCCAATCAGTCACAATACAGAAGAAAAAAAAACGTTTGGACTTTACAGGCTCTAGAGAAGTTAAAATTGTACTTATCAACAAATAAATCAAATTCTTTATCCAGAGCAATGAGTATTAAGTGCCTTTCTCAAGGGCGTATCAACACATTTTCCTAGTTGCCTCAGGGATTCAAACAAGGGATTTTTCGGTTACTGACCCAATGTGCTTAACTGCTAGGCCACCTGCCACACATTTGTAACCAATGGGAAAATACAATGCCTCTAATTTATTCTATATATTTAGTCATAGTAGATTATTTACTTTTAGAGTAGATTGAAGTTGAGTTGGGTTATGGATATACTTGATCAAAATGATGTTACAGATAATTTTACCATTATCCATTAGCCTTTACTGATGTTTAAATCAGTGATTTTTACTGTTTAAATCAGTGATTTTACTGTAAAACATAATATTTTGTTATTTCAGGGGGAATTGGCTATGTATATACCCATAAACTGAATTAGTATAATAATTTAACTGATATTTAATGTTAATAGGTTTGTTTAGTGTCTCTTGCACAATGGTAGACCTGGTTTGTATGAATGTTGAGGCTTGGGCACTGGGGTAGACAGTTTTATATGAGTATGCCCATGGATTTACCTGGTTTATATGAGTCATAGGGTGTAGGGATACACAAGGCTCATACAGGTAATGGGTCTGGATGGACGTCTATTGCCCATTCAAATCCTTTCTGGCAACAACTTTTGTGGTAGGAAAAAAAAGTGAATGGGGCTGGGGCACACGTGTTATTACATTTTAACATTTTAGTCATTTAGCAGACGCTCTTATCCAGAGCGACTTACAGTTAGTGCATACATTTTCATACTGGTCCCCCGTGGGAATCGAACCCACAACCCTGGCGTTGCAAGCGCCATGCTCTACCAACTGAGCTACACGGGACTATACCACTTTACTATGAGTTTATCTATGAAATGATTAGTGAATACAGGTCAGATGTCACAGGACTAACATATGCAAATAACAGGGTTGGGGTGTGCAGCAAATAGCTGGATGTAGGTTACTGTTGGTGACTTGGCATTAAACGAGAATTGTTCTCTCTTTCTGAACAGCTCAGTTTAAACTCACCTCAGAAGACCATGTATTTTCTACGGTTGGTGAAGACGGCACACTCCCCTGTCACCTCTCACCTGAGACCAGTGCTGTTGCCACAACAATCAGGTGGTTTAAAGAGACAGAGTGTATTTACATGTATAAGAATGGCCAGGTGACAGAGAGGAGTGGCTGTGAGTGCAGAGTGAGTCTGATCACCCAGGAGCTGGAGAGAGGCAACGTGTCTCTGAGGCTGAAACGCATCAGGGTGTCAGATAATGGAGTCTACATATGTCAGGTCATCCATGGAGAACAGAAGGAGGAGGATGCAGTGTGGTTAAGGGTCAGAAGAGGTAAGTGTTCTATAACTCCAGTAATGTTTCTTAACACCTAAACAACAACAATAACAACCAGTCTCTTTCCCTGTACAGAACACTTCTACTTTCTCATGTAGATAGGAGTTCATAGTAGGAGTTACAGATGAATAGACTAGATGAATTCTGAATATCAACAAGTTAGAATGCAAATTACAATCACTCTGAGTTTTGAGCTTGGCCCTGTCCGGGGGTTTCTTCGGATGGGGCCACAGTGTCTCCGGACCGCTCCTGTCTCAGCCTCCAGTATTTATGCTGCAGTAGTTTATGTGTCGGGGGGCTGGGGTTAGTTGGTTATACCTGGAGTACTTCTCCTGTCTTATCCAGTGTCCTGTGTGAATTTAAGTATGCTCTCTCTAATTCTCTCGTTCTCTCTTTCTCTCTGAGAACCTGAGCCCTAGGACCATACGTCAGGACTACCGGGCATGATGACACCCTGCTGCCCCCAGTCCGCCTGGCCTTGCTGCTATTCCAGTTTCAACTGTTCTGCCTGCGGCTACGAAACCCCTACCTGTCCCAGACCTGCTGTTTTCAACTCTAAATGATCGGCTATGAAAAGCCAACTGAGAGACCTGAGCCCTAGGACCATACGTCGGGACTACCGGCCGTGGTGACTCCTTGCTATCCCCAGTCCGCCTGGCCTTGCTGCTATTCCAGTTTAAACTGTTCTGCCTGCGGTTATGGAACCCCTACCTGTCCCAGACCTGCTGTTTTAAACTAATGATCGGCTATGAAAAGCCAACTGAGATTTATTCCTGATTATTATTTGACCATGCTTGTCACTTATGAACATTTTTGAACATCTTGGCATGGTTCTGTTATAATCTCCACCCGGCACAGCCAGAAGAGGACTGGCCACCCCTCATAGCCTGGTTCCTCTCTAGGTTTCTTCCTAGGTTTTGCCTTTCTAGGGAGTTTTTCCTAGCCACCGTGCTTCTACACCTGCATTACTAGCTGTTTGGGGTTTTAGGCTGGGTTTCTGTACAGCACTTCGAGATATTAGCTGATGTAAGAAGGGCTATATAAAATAAAATTGATTGATTGATTGATGTCCTAAAGCATTTTAACCATTCCAACATTACTGGTCAAGTCCCTTGATTGTCATTAGTAATGAATGTGATGAACACCCATACCCCCCTGATGTATATCAAATCACTATGGTATTTGATTGGATAATGTGACAGATGGTGATTTGAAGGTAATGATAATAACACATTATTCATGACTCTCCATCTTGGATAATGGATTATCAGGAAGTGAGTAATTACTTATTTGTCTTTTTTGTTTATTGACAACCAATAACACAAGACAAAGAACAGACCAGAGTGTTAATCTGATACTATAAAGAAGTACAGGCCTTGTGAATAGCAGTGTGTCTTCTTCAAGACTACAAATTAAATCAGTTTCTTTACATTTATCATTACTCTCCCCAAATGTTCTCAAAGTAGGTTGGATTATGATATATAGATGTTCTTCAAATTATCCTGAATTTACATACCATAGCCCTCCCATAAAATATATGCCATAGAGCTCAACATTTTACACTCCAAAATTAAAATGGAACCAGCTCTAATTCAGTTTGATGTCCTAGTATGAATCATTCAGACATTCTAAGACTGCTGACATAGTAGCACTGATTACATCCCTTTCCCTAGATGTACATTAGTAATGAATGTGTTGAACAGTCATTGCATTATGATGTGTGGTATTTGATTGAATAATGTAATGTGACAGAAATGAGATTGAATGTAACTGTAATAACTCATACATTTTGTTATACATTATCATTATTCATGGATAATGGATGATCAGGAGCAATACCATAGCCCTCCAACAATATATATGCCATATAGTTCAACATTTCACATAGCCCTCCCACAATATATCTGCCATATAGTTCAACATTTCACATAGCCCTCCCACAATATATCTGCCATAGAGCTCAACAATTCGCACACCAAAATTAAAATGGAACAGCTTGAATTCAGCTTGATGTCCTAGTATGAAGCATTCAGACATTCTAAGGCTGCTGACATAGTAGCACTGCTTACAGTGGGGAAAAAAAGTATTTAGTCAGCCACCAATTGTGCAAGTTCTCCCACTTAAAAAGATGAGAGGCCTGTAATTTTCATCATAGGTACACGTCAACTATGACAGACAAAATGAGATTTTTTTTCTCCAGAAAATCACATTGTAGAATTTTTTATGAATTTATTTGCAAATTATGGTGGAAAATAAGTATTTGGTCAATAACAAAAGTTTCTCAATACTTTGTTATATACCCTTTGTTGGCAATGACACAGGTCAAACGTTTTCTGTAAGTCTTCACAAGGTTTTCACACACTGTTGCTGGTATTTTGGCCCATTCCTCCATGCAGATCTCCTCTAGAACAGTGATGTTTTGGGGCTGTCGCTGGGCAACACGGACTTTCAACTCCCTACAAAGATTTTCTATGGGGTTGAGATCTGGAGACTGGCTAGGCCACTCCAGGACCTTGAAATGCTTCTTACGAAGCCACTCCTTCGTTGCCCGGGCGGTGTGTTTGGGATCATTGTCATGCTGAAAGACCCAGCCACGTTTCATCTTCAATGCCCTTGCTGATGGAAGGAGGTTTTCACTCAAAATCTCACGATACATGGCCCCATTCATTCTTTCCTTTACACGGATCAGTCGTCCTGGTCCCTTTACAGAAAAACAGCCCCAAAGCATGATGTTTCCACCCCCATGCTTCACAGTAGGTATGGTGTTCTTTGGATGCAACTCAGCATTCTTTGTCCTCCAAACACGACGAGTTGAGTTTTTACCAAAAAGTTATATTTTGGTTTCATCTGACCATATGACATTCTCCCAATCCTCTTCTGGATCATCCAAATGCACTCTAGCAAACTTCAGACGGGCCTGGACATGTACTGGCTTAAGCAGGGGGACACGTCTGGCACTGCAGGATTTGAGTCCCTGGCGGCGTAGTGTGTTACTGATGGTAGGCTTTGTTACTTTGGTCCCAGCTCTCTGCAGGTCATTCACTAGGTCCCCCCGTGTGGTTCTGGGATTTTTGCTCACCGTTCTTGTGATCATTTTGACCCCACGGGGTGAGATCTTGCGTGGAGCCCCAGATCGAGGGAGATTATCAGTGGTCTTGTATGTCTTCCATTTCCTAATAATTGCTCCCACAGTTGATTTCTTCAAACCAAGCTGCTTACCTATTGTAGATTCAGTCTTCCCAGCCTGGTGCAGGTCTACAATTTTGTTTCTGGTGTCCTTTGACAGCTCTTTGGTCTTGGCCATAGTGGAGTTTGGAGTGTGACTGTTTGAGGTTGTGGACAGGTGTCTTTTATACTGATAACAAGTTCAAACAGGTGCCATTAATACAGGTAACGAGTGGAGGACAGAGGAGCCTCTTAAAGAAGAAGTTACAGGTCTGTGAGAGCCAGAAATCTTGCTTGTTTGTAGGTGACCAAATACTTATTTTCCACCATAATTTGCAAATAAATTCATTAAAAATCCTACAATCTGATTTTCTGGATTTTTTTCCCTCAATTTGTCTGTCATAGTTGACGTGTACCTATGATGAAAATTACAGGCCTCTCTCATCTTTTTAAGTGGGAGAACTTTTACAATTGGTGGCTGACTAAATACTTTTTTCCCCCACTGTACATCCCTTTCCCTAGATGTACATTAGTAATGAATGTGATGAACAGTCATTCCAATATGATGTATGATATTTCATGAAGTTATGTAATGAGACAGAAATTCAATGAACAATATTAACTCATGCATTCTGTTTTACATTATCATTATTCATGACTCTCCATCTTGGATAATGGATTATCAGGAAGAGGTGAGTAATTACTTATTTGTCTGTTTTGTTTATTGACAACCAATAACACAAGACAAAGAACAGACCAGAGTGTTAATCTGATACTATGAATAAGTACAGGCCTTGTGAAAAACAATGTGTCTTCTTCAAGGCTACAAATTAAATCAGTTTCTTTACATTTATCAATACTCTCCCCAAATGTTCTCAAGGTAGGTTGGATTAGGATGTATAGATGTTCTTCAAATTATCCTGAATTTACATACCATAGCCCTCCCACAAAATATATGCCATAGAGCTCAACATTTTACACTCCAAAAGTAACACGGAATCAGCTCTAATTCAGTTTGATGTCCTAGTATGAAGCATTCAGTCATTCTAAGACTGCTCACATAGTAGCACTGATTACATCCCTTTCCCTAGATTTACATTAGTAATGAAAGTGTTGAACAGTCATTGCAGTATGATGTGTGGTATTTGATTGAATAATGTAATGTGACAGAAATTAGATTGAATGTAACTATAATAACTCATACAATTTGTTATACATTATCATTATTCATTACTCTCCATCTTGGATAATGGATGATCAGGAGCAATACCATAGCCCTCCAACAATATATATGCCATAGAGCTCAACATTTCACATAGCCCTCCCACAATATATCTGCCATAGAGCTCAACAATTCACACTCAAAAGTAAAATGGAATCAGCTTGAATTCAGCTTGATGTCCTAGTATGAAGCATTTAGACATTCTAAGGCTGCTGACATTGTAGCACTGATTACATCACTTTCCCTAGATGTACATTAGTAATGAATGTGTTGAACAGTTATTGCAGTATAATGTGTGGTATTTGATTAAATTATGAAATGAGACAGAAATTCAATGAACAATAATAACTAATGCATTCTGTTTTACATGATCATTATTCATGACTCTCCATCTTGGATAATGGATGATCTGAAGTCGGTGAGTAATTACTTATGTCTTTTTTGTTTATTGACAACCTATAACACAAGACAAAGAACAGACCAGAGTGTTAATCTGATACTATGAATAAGTACAGGCCTTGTGAACAGCAGTGTGTCTTCTTCAAGGCTACAAATTAAATCAGTTTCTTTACATTTATCAATACTCTCCCCAAATGTTCTCAAGGTAGGTTGGATTAGGATGTATAGATGTTCTTCAAATTATCCTGAATTTACATACCATAGCCCTCCCACAAAATATATGCCATAGAGCTCAACATTTTACACTCCAACAGTAACACGGAATCAGCTCTAATTCAGTTTGATGTCCTAGTATGAAGCATTCAGTCATTCTCAGACTGCTCACATAGTAGCACTGATTACATCCCTTTCCCTAGATTTACATTAGTAATGAATGTGTTGAACAGTCATTGCAGTATGATGTGTGGTATTTGATTGAATAATGTAATGTGACATAAATTAGATTGAATGTAACTATAATAACTCATACAATTTGTTATACGTTATCATTATTCATTACTCTCCATCTTGGATAATGGATGATCAGGAGCAATACCATAGCCCTCCAACAATATATCTGCCATAGAGCTCAACATTTCACATAGCCCTCCCACAATATATCTGCCATAGAGCTCAACAATTCACACTCAAAAGTAAAATGGAATCAGCTTGAATTCAGCTTGATGTCCTAGTATGAAGCATTCAGACATTCTAAGGCTGCTGACATTGTAGCACTGATTACATCACTTTCCCTAGATGTACATTAGTAATGAATGTGTTGAACAGTTATTGCAGTATAATGTGTGGTGTTTGATTGAATAATGTAATGTGACAGAAATGAGATTTAATGTAACTGTAATAACTCATACATTTTGTTATACATTATCATTATTCATTACTCTCCATCTTGGATAATGGATGATCAGGAGAAATACCATAGCCCTCCAACAATATATATGCCATATAGTTCAACATTTCACATAGCCCTCCCACAATATATCTGCCATAGAGCTCAACATTTCACATAGCCCTCCCACAATATATCTGCCATAGAGCTCAACATTTCACATAGCCCTCCCAGAATATATCTGCCATAGAGCTCAACAATTCACACACCAAAATTAAAATGGAACAGCTTGAATTCAGCTTGATGTCATAGTATGAAGCATTCAGTCATTCTCAGACTGCTCACATAGTAGCACTGCTTACATCCCTTTCCCTAGATGTACGTTAGTAATTAATGTGATGAACAGTCTTTCCAATATGATGTATGGTATTTCATTAAATTATGTAATGAGACAGAAATTCAATGAACAATATTAACTAATGCATTCTGTTTTACATGATCATTATTCATGACTCTCCATCTTGGATAATGGATTATCAGGAAGACGTGAGTAATTACTTATTTGTCTGTTTTGTTTATTGACAACCAATAACACAAGACAAAGAACAGACCAGAGTGTTAATCTGATACTATGAATAAGTACAGGCCTTGTGAAAAACAATGTGTCTTCTTCAAGGCTACAAATTAAATCAGTTTCTTTACATTTATCAATACTCTCCCCAAATGTTCTCAAGGCAGGTTGGATTAGGATGTATAGATGTTCTTCAAATTATCCTGAATTTACATACCATAGCCCTCCCACAAAATATATGCCATAGAGCTCAACATTTTACACTCCAAAAGTAACACGGAATCAGCTCTAATTCAGTTTGATGTCCTAGTATGAAGCATTCAGTCATTCTAAGACTGCTCACATAGTAGCACTGATTACATCCCTTTCCCTAGATTTACATTAGTAATTAATGTGTTGAACAGTCATTGCAGTATGATGTGTGGTATTTCATTGAATAATGTAATGTGACAGAAATTAGATTGAATGTAACTATAATAACTCATACAATTTGTTATACATTATCATTATTCATTACTCTCCATCTTGGATAATGGATGATCAGGAACAATACCATAGCCCTCCAACAATATATCTGCCATAGAGCTCAACATTTCACATAGCCCTCCCACAATATATCTGCCATAGAGCTCAACAATTCACACTCAAAAGTAAAATGGAATCAGCTTGAATTCAGCTTGATGTCCTAGTATGAAGCATTTAGACATTCTAAGGCTGCTGACATTGTAGCACTGATTACATCACTTTCCCTAGATGTACATTAGTAATGAATGTGTTGAACAGTTATTGCAGTATAATGTTTGGTATTTGATTAAATTATGAAATGAGACAGAAATTCAATGAACAATAATAACTAATGCATTCTGTTTTACATGATCATTATTCATGACTCTCCATCTTGGATAATGGATGATCTGAAGTCGGTGAGTAATTACTTATGTCTTTTTTGTTTATTGACAACCAATAACACAAGACAAAGAAAAGACCAGAGTGTTAATCTGATACTATGAATAAGTACAGGCCTTGTGAACAGCAGTGTGTCTTCTTCAAGGCTACAAATTAAATCAGTTTCTTTACATTTATCAATACTCTCCCCAAATGTTCTCAAGGTAGGTTGGATTAGGATGTATAGATGTTCTTCAAATTATCCTGAATTTACATACCATAGCCCTCCCACAAAATATATGCCATAGAGCTCAACATTTTACACTCCAAAAGTAACACGGAATCAGCTTGAATTCAGCTTGATGTCATAGTATGAAGCATTCAGTCATTCTCAGACTGCTCACATAGTAGCACTGATTACATCCCTTTCCCTAGATTTACATTAGTAATGAATGTGTTGAACAGTCATTGCAGTATGATGTGTGGTATTTGATTGAATAATGTAATGTGACAGAAATTAGATTGAATGTAACTATAATAACTCATACAATTTGTTATACATTATCATTATTAATTACTCTCCATCTTGGATAATGGATGATCAGGAGCAATACCATAGCCCTCCAACAATATATCTGCCATAGAGCTCAACATTTCACATAGCCCTCCCACAATATATCTGCCATAGAGCTCAACAATTCACACTCAAAAGTAAAATGGAATCAGCTTGAATTCAGCTTGATGTCCTAGTATGAAGCATTTAGACATTCTAAGGCTGCTGACATTGTAGCACTGATTACATCACTTTCCCTAGATGTACATTAGTAATGAATGTGTTGAACAGTTATTGCAGTATAATGTGTGGTATTTGATTGAATAATGTAATGTGACAGAAATTAGATTGAATGTAACTATAATAACTCATACATTTTGTTATACATTATCATTATTCATTACTCTCCATCTTGGATAATGGATGATCAGGAGAAATACCATAGCCCTCCAACAATATATATGCCATATAGTTCAACATTTCACATAGCCCTCCCACAATATATCTGCCATAGAGCTCAACATTTCACATAGCCCTCCCACAATATATCTGCCATAGAGCTCAACATTTCACATAGCCCTCCCACAATATATCTGCCATAGAGCTCAACAATTCACACACCAAAATTAAAATGGAACAGCTTGAATTCAGCTTGATGTCATAGTATGAAGCATTCAGTCATTCTCAGACTGCTCACATAGTAGCACTGCTTACATCCCTTTCCCTAGATGTACGTAAGTAATTAATGTGATGAACAGTCATTCCAATATGATGTATGGTATTTCGTTAAATTATGAAATGAGACAGAAATTCAATGAACAATAATAACTAATGCATTCTGTTTTACTTGATCATTTTTCATGACACTCCATCTTGGATAATGGATGATCTGAAGAGGGTGAGTAATTACTTATGTCTTTTTTGTTTATTGACAACCTATAACACAAGACAAAGAAAAGACTAGAGTGTTAATCTGATACTATGAGTAAGTACAGGCCTTGTGAACAGCAGTGTGTCTTCTTCAAGGCTACAAATTAAATCAGTTTCTTTACATTTATCATTACTCTCCCCAAATGTTCTCAAGGTAGGTTGGATTAGGATGTATAGATGTTCTTCAAATTATCCTGAATTTACATACCATAGCCCTCCCACAAAATATATGCCATAGAGCTCAACATTTTACACTCCAAAAGTAACACGGAATCAGCTCTAATTCAGTTTGATGTCCTAGGATGAAGCATTCAGTCATTCTCAGACTGCTCACATAGTAGCACTGATTACATCCCTTTCCCTAGATTTACATTAGTAATGCATGTGTTTAACAGTCATTGCAGTATGATGTGTGGTATTTGATTGAATAATGTAATGTGACAGAAATTAGATTGAATGTAACTATAATAACTCTTACAATTTGTTATACATTATCATTATTCATTACTCTCCATCTTGGATAATGGATGATCAGGAGCAATACCATAGCCCTCCAACAATATATCTGCCATAGAGCTCAACATTTCACATAGCCCTCCCACAATATATCTGCCATAGAGCTCAACAATTCACACTCAAAAGTAAAATGGAATCAGCTTGAATTCAGCTTGATGTCCTAGTATGAAGCATTTAGACATTCTAAGGCTGCTGACATTGTAGCACTGATTACATCACTTTCCCTAGATGTACATTAGTAATGAATGTGTTGAACAGTTATTGCAGTATAATGTGTGGTATTTGATTGAATAATGTAATGTGACAGAAATGAGATTGAATGTAACTGTAATAACTCATATATTTTGTTATACATTATCATTATTCATTACTCTCCATCTTGGATAATGGATGATCAGGAGAAATACCATAGCCCTCCAACAATATATATGCCATATAGTTCAACATTTCACATAGCCCTCCCACAATATATCTGCCATAGAGCTCAACATTTCACATAGCCCTCCCACAATATATCTGCCATAGAGCTCAACATTTCACATAGCCCTCCCAGAATATATCTGCCATAGAGCTCAACAATTCACACACCAAAATTAAAATGGAACAGCTTGAATTCAGCTTGATGTCATAGTATGAAGCATTCAGTCATTCTCAGACTGCTCACATAGTAGCACTGCTTACATCCCTTTCCCTAGATGTACATTAGTAATTAATGTGATGAACAGTCATTCCAATATGATGTATGGTATTTCATTAAATTATGTAATGAGACAGAAATTCAATGAACAATATTAACTAATGCATTCTGTTTTACATGATCATTATTCATGACTCTCCATCTTGGATAATGGATTATCAGGAAGACGTGAGTAATTACTTATTTGTCTGTTTTGTTTATTGACAACCAATAACACAAGACAAAGAACAGACCAGAGTGTTAATCTGATACTATGAATAAGTACAGGCCTTGTGAAAAACAATGTGTCTTCTTCAAGGCTACAAATTAAATCAGTTTCTTTACATTTATCAATACTCTCCCCAAATGTTCTCAAGGTAGGTTGGATTAGGATGTATAGATGTTCTTCAAATTATCCTGAATTTACATACCATAGCCCTCCCACAAAATATATGCCATAGAGCTCAACATTTTACACTCCAAAAGTAACACGGAATCAGCTCTAATTCAGTTTGATGTCCTAGTATGAAGCATTCAGACATTCTCAGACTGCTCACATAGTAGCACTGATTACATCCCTTTCCCTATATTTTCATTAGTAATGAATGTGTTGAACAGTCATTGCAGTATGATGTATGGTATTTGATTGAATAATGTAATGTGACAGAAATTAGATTGAATGTAACTATAATAACTCATACAATTTGTTATACATTATCATTATTCATTACTTTCCATCTTGGATAATGGATGATCAGGAGCAATACCATAGCCCTCCAACAATATATCTGCCATAGAGCTCAACATTTCACATAGCCCTCCCACAATATATCTGCCATAGAGCTCAACAATTCACACTCAAAATTAAAATGGAATCAGCTTGAATTCAGCTTGATGTCCTAGTATGAAGCATTTAAACATTCTAAGGCTGCTGACATTGTAGCACTGATTACATCACTTTCCCTAGATGTACATTAGTAATGAATGTGTTGAACAGTTATTGCAGTATAATGTGTGGTATTTGATTGAATAATGTAATGTGACAGAAATTCAATGAACAATAATAACTAATGCATTCTGTTTTACATGATCATTATTCATGACTCTCCATCTTGGATAATGGATGATCTGAAGTCGGTGAGTAATTACTTATGTCTTTTTTGTTTATTGACAACCTATCTTTTTTATAACACAAGACAAAGAAAAGACCAGAGTGTTAATCTGATACTATGAATAAGTACAGGCCTTGTGAACAGCAGTGTGTCTTCTTCAAGGCTACAATTTAAATCAGTTTCTTTACATTTATCAATACTCTCCCCAAATGTTCTCAAGGTAGGTTGGATTAGGATGTATAGATGTTCTTCAAATTATCCTGAATTTACATACCATAGCCCTCCCACAAAATATATGCCATAGAGCTCAACATTTTACACTCCAAAAGTAACACGGAATCAGCTCTAATTCAGTTTGATGTCCTAGTATGAAGCATTCAGACATTCTAAGACTGCTGACATAGTAGCACTGATTACATCCCTTTCCCTAGATTTACATTAGTAATGAATGTGTTGAACAGTCATTGCAGTATGATGTGTGGTATTTGATTGAATAATGTAATGTGACAGAAATTAGATTGAATGTAACTATAATAACTCATACAATTTGTTATACATTATCATTATTCATTACTCTCCATCTTGGATAATGGATGATCAGGAGCAATACCATAGCCCTCCAACAATATATATGCCATATAGTTCAACATTTCACATAGCCCTCCCACAATATATCTGCCATAGAGCTCAACATTTCATATAGCCCTCCCACAATATATCTGCCATAGAGCTCAACAATTCACACACCAAAATTAAAATGGAACAGCTTGAATTTAGCTTGATGTCATAGTATGAAGCATTCAGTCATTCTCAGACTGCTCACATAGTAGCACTGCTTACATCCCTTTCCCTAGATGTACATTAGTAATGAATGTGATGAACAGTCATTCCAATATGATGTATGGTATTTCATTAAATTATGAAATGAGACAGAAATTCAATGAACAATAATAACTAATGCATTCTGTTTTACATGATCATTATTCATGACTCTCCATCTTGGATAATGGATGATCTGAAGTCGGTGAGTAATTACTTATGTCTTTTTTGTTTATTGACAACCTATAACACAAGACAAAGAAAAGACCAGAGTGTTAATCTAATACTATGAATAAGTACAGGCCTTGTGAACAGCAGTGTGTCTTCTTCAAGGCTACAAATTAAATCAGTTTCTTTACATTTATCAATACTCTCCCCAAATGTTCTCAAGGTAGGTTGGATTAGGATGTATAGATGTTCTTCAAATTATCCTGAATTTACATACCATAGCCCTCCCACAAAATATATGCCATAGAGCTCAACATTTTACACTCCAAAAGTAACACGGAATCAGCTCTAATTCAGTTTGATGTCCTAGTATGAAGCATTCAGTCATTCTCAGACTGCTCAAATAGTAGCACTGATTACATCCCTTTCCCTAGATTTACATTAGTAATGAATGTGTTGAACAGTCATTGCAGTATGATGTGTGGTATTTGATTGAATAATGTAATGTGACAGAAATTAGATTGAATGTAACTATAATAACTCATACAATTTGTTATACATTATCATTATTCATTACTCTCCATCTTGGATAATGGGTGATCAGGAGCAATACCATAGCCCTCCAACAATATATCTGCCATAGAGCTCAACAATTCACACTCAAAAGTAAAATGGAATCAGCTTGAATTCAGCTTGATGTCCTAGTATGAAGCATTTAGACATTCTAAGGCTGCTGACATTGTAGCACTGATTACATCACTTTCCCTAGATGTACATTAGTAATGAATGTGTTGAACAGTTATTGCAGTATAATGTGCGGTATTTGATTGAATAATGTAATGTGACAGAAATGAGATTGAATGTAACTGTAATAACTCATACATTTTGTTATACATTATCATTATTCATTACTCTCCATCTTGGATAATGGATGATCAGGAGAAATACCATAGCCCTCCAACAATATATATGCCATATAGCTCAACATTTCACATAGCCCTCCCACAATATATCTGCCATAGAGCTCAACATTTCACATAGCCCTCCCACAATATATCTGCCATAGATCTCAACAATTCACACACCAAAATTAAAATGGAACAGCTTGAATTCAGCTTGATGTCATAGTATGAAGCATTCAGTCATTCTCAGACTGCTCACATAGTAGCACTGCTTACATCCCTTTCCCTAGATGTACGTTAGTAATTAATGTGATGAACAGTCATTCCAATATGATGTATGGTATTTCATTAAATTATGTAATGAGACAGAAATTCAATGAACAATAATAATTAATGCATTCTGTTTTACATGATCATTATTCATGACTCTCCATCTTGGATAATGGATGATCTGAAGACGGTGAGTAATTATAATAATTATAATAATAATAATAATTATTATTATTATTAATAATAATAATAATTAATCATTTAGCAGACGCTCTTATCCAGAGCGACTTACAGGAGCAATTAGGGTTAAGTGCCTTGCTCAAGGGCACATCGACAGATTTTTCACCTAGTCGGCTCGGAGATTAGAACCAGCGACCTTTCGGTTAGTGGCACAACGCTCTTAACCACTAAGCTACCTGCCCCCTAATTACTTATGTCTTTTTTGTTTATTGACAACCTATAACACAAGACAAAGAAAAGACCAGAGTGTTAATCTGATACTATGAATAAGTACAGGCCTTGTGAACAGCAGTGTGTCTTCTTCAAGGCTACAAATTAAATCAGTTTCTTTACATTTATCATTACTCTCCCCAAATGTTCTCAAGGTAGGTTGGATTAGGATCTATAGATATTCTTCAATGTATCCTGAATTTACATACCATAGTCCTCCCACAATATATATGCCATAGAGCTCAGCAATTCACACTCAAAATTAAAATGGAATCAGCTTGAATTCAGCTTGATGTCCTAGTATGAAGCATTCAGACATTCTAAGACTGCTGACATAGTAGCACTGATTACATCCCTTTCCCTAGATGTACATTAGTAATGAATGTGTTGAACAGTCATTGCAGTATGATGTGTGGTATTTGATTGAATAATGTAATGTGACAGAAATTAGATTGAATGTAACTGTAATAACTCATATATTTTGTTATACATTATCATTATTCATTACTCTCCATCTTGGATAATGGATGATCAGGAGAAATACCATAGCCCTCCAACAATATATATGCCATATAGTTCAACATTTCACATAGCCCTCCCACAATATATCTGCCATAGAGCTCAACATTTCACATAGCCCTCCCACAATATATCTGCCATTGAGCTCAACATTTCACATAGCCCTCCCAGAATATATCTGCCATAGAGCTCAACAATTCACACACCAAAATTAAAATGGAACAGCTTGAATTCAGCTTGATGTCATAGTATGAAGCATTCAGTCATTCTCAGACTGCTCACATAGTAGCACTGCTTACATCCCTTTCCCTAGATGTACATTAGTAATGAATGTGATGAACAGTCATTCCAATATGATGTATGGTATTTCATTAAATTATGTAATGAGACAGAAATTCAATGAACAATAATAATTAATGCATTCTGTTTTACATGATCATTATTCATGACTCTCCATCTTGGATAATGGATGATCTGAAGACGGTGAGTAATTACTTATGTCTTTTTTGTTTATTGACAACCTATAACACAAGACAAAGAAAAGACCAGAGTGTTAATCTGATACTATGAATAAGTACAGGCCTTGTGAACAGCAGTGTGTCTTCTTCAAGGCTACAAATTAAATCAGTTTCTTTAGATTTATCATTACTCTCCCCAAATGTTCTCAAGTTAGGTTGGATTATGATGTATAGATATTCTTCAATGTATCCTGAATTTACATACCATAGTCCTCCCACAATATATCTGCCATAGAGCTCAGCAATTCACACTCAAAATTAAAATGGAATCAGCTTGAATTCAGCTTGATGTCCTAGTATGAAGCATTCAGACATTCTAAGACTGCTGACATAGTAGCACTGATTACATCCCTTTCCCTAGATGTACATTAGTAATGAATGTGTTGAACAGTCATTGCAGTATGATGTGTGGTATTTGATTGAATAATGTAATGTGACAGAAATTAGATTGAATGTAACTGTAATAACTCATACATTTTGTTATACATTATCATTATTCATTACTCTCCATCTTGGATAATGGATGATCAGGAGAAATACCATAGCCCTCCAACAATATATATGCCATATAGTTCAACATTTCACATAGCCCTCCCACAATATATCTGCCATAGAGCTCAACATTTCACATAGCCCTCCCACAATATATCTGCCATTGAGCTCAACATTTCACATAGCCCTCCCAGAATATATCTGCCATAGAGCTCAACAATTCACACACCAAAATTAAAATGGAACAGCTTGAATTCAGCTTGATGTCATAGTATGAAGCATTCAGTCATTCTCAGACTGCTCACATAGTAGCACTGCTTACATCCCTTTCCCTAGATGTACATTAGTAATGAATGTGATGAACAGTCATTCCAATATGATGTATGGTATTTCATTAAATTATGTAATGAGACAGAAATTCAATGAACAATAATAATTAATGCATTCTGTTTTACATGATCATTATTCATGACTCTCCATCTTGGATAATGGATGATCTGAAGACGGTGAGTAATTACTTATATCTTTTTTGTTTATTGACAAGCTATAACACAAGACAAAGAAAAGACCAGAGTGTTAATCTGATACTATGAATAAGTACAGGCCTTGTGAACAGCAGTGTGTCTTCTTCAAGGCTACAAATTAAATCAGTTTCTTTAGATTTATCATTATTCTCCCCAAATGTTCTCAAGGTAGGTTGGATTATGATGTATAGATATTCTTCAATGTATCCTGAATTTACATACCATAGTCCTCCCACAATATATCTGCCATAGAGCTCAGCAATTCACACTCAAAATTAAAATGGAATCAGCTTGAATTCAGCTTGATGTCCTAGTATGAAGCATTCAGACATTCTAAGAATGCTGACATAGTAGCACTGATTACATCCCTTTCTCTAGATGTACATTAGTAATGAATGTGTTGAACAGTTAGTGCAGTATGATGTGTGGTATTTGATTGAATAATGTAATGTGACAGAAATGAGATTGAATGTAACTGTAATAACTCATACATTTTGTTATACATGATCATTATTCATTACCCTCCATCTTGGATAATGGATGATCAGGAGAAATACCATAGCCCTCCAACAATATATATGCCATATAGTTCAACATTTCACATAGCCCTCCCACAATATATCTGCCATAGAGCTCAACATTTCACATAGCCCTCCCACAATATATCTGCCATTGAGCTCAACATTTCACATAGCCCTCCCAGAATATATCTGCCATAGAGCTCAACAATTCACACACCAAAATTAAAATGGAACAGCTTGAATTCAGCTTGATATCCTAGTATGAAGCATTCAGTCATTCTCAGACTGCTCACATAGTAGCACTGCTTACATCCCTTTCCCTAGATGTACGTTAGTAATTAATGTGATGAACAGTCATTCCAATATGATGTATGGTATTTCATTAAATTATGAAATGAGACAGAAATTCAATGAACAATAATAACTAATGCATTCTGTTTTACATGATCATTATTCATGACTCTCCATCTTGGATAATGGATGATCTGAAGAAAGTGAGTAATTACTTATGTCTTTTTTGTTTATTGACAACCTATAACACAAGACAAAGAAAAGACCAGAGTGTTAATCTGATACTATGAATAAGTACAGGCCTTGTGAACAGCAGTGTGTCTTCTTCAAGGCTACGAATTAAATCAGTTTCTTTAGATTTATCATTGCTCTCCCCAAATGTTCTCAAGGTAGGTTGGATTATGATGTATAGATATTCTTCAATTTATCCTGAATTTACATACCATAGTCCTCCCACAATATATCTGCCATAGAGCTCAGCAATTCACACTCAAAATTAAAATGGAATCAGCTTGAATTCAGCTTGATGTCCTAGTATGAAGCATTCAGACATTCTAAGACTGCTGACATTGTAGCACTGATTACATCACTTTCCCTAGATGTACATTAGTAATGAATGTGTTGAACAGTCATTGCAGTATGATGTGTGGTATTTGATTGAATAATGTAATGTGACAGAAATTAGATTGAATGTAACTGTAATAACTCATACATTTTGTTATACATTATCATTATTCATTACTCTCCATCTTGGATAATGGATGCTCAGGAGAAATACCATAGCCCTCCAACAATATATATGCCATATAGTTCAACATTTCACATAGCCCTCCCACAATATATCTGCCATAGAGCTCAACATTTCACATAGCCCTCCCACAATATATCTGCCATAGAGCTCAACATTTCACATAGCCCTCCCAGAATATATCTGCCATAGAGCTCAACAATTCACACACCAAAATTAAAATGGAACAGCTTGAATTCAGCTTGATGTCATAGTATGAAGCATTCAGTCATTCTCAGACTGCTCACATAGTAGCACTGCTTACATCCCTTTCCCTAGATGTACGTTAGTAATTAATGTGATGAACAGTCATTCCAATATGATGTATGGTATTTCATTAAATTATGAAATGAGACAGAAATTCAATGAACAATAATAACTAATGCATTCTGTTTTACATGATCATTATTCATGACTCTCCATCTTGGATAATGGATGATCTGAAGTCGGTGAGTAATTACTTATGTCTTTTTTGTTTATTGAAAACCAATAACACAAGACAAAGAAAAGACCAGAGTGTTAATCTGATCCTATGAATAAGTACAGGCCTTGTGAACAGCAGTGTGTCTTCTTCAAGGCTACAAATTAAATCAGTTTCTTTAGATTTATCATTACTCTCCCCAAATGTTCTCAAGGTAGGTTGGATTATGATGTATAGATATTCTTCAATTTATCCTGAATTTACATACCATAGTCCTCCCATAATATATCTGCCATAGTGCTCAGCAATTCACACTCAAAATTAAAATGGAATCAGCTTGAATTCAGCTTGATGTCCTAGTATGAAACATTCAGACATTCTAAGACTGCTCACATAGTAGCACTGATTACATCCCTTTCTCTAGATGTACATTAGTAATGAATGTGTTGAACAGTCATTGCAGTATGATGTGTGGTATTTGATTGAATAATGTAATGTGACAGAAATGAGATTGAATGTAACTGTAATAACTCATACATTTTGTTATACATGATCATTATTCATTACCCTCCATCTTGGATAATGGATGATCAGGAGAAATACCATAGCCCTCCAACAATATATATGCCATATAGTTCAACATTTCACATAGCCCTCCCACAATATATCTGCCATAGAGCTCAACAATTCACACACCAAAATTAAAATGGAACAGCTTGAATTCAGCTTGATGTCATAGTATGAAGCATTCGGTCATTCTCAGACTGCTCACATAGTAGCACTGCTTACATCCCTTTCCCTAGATGTACGTTAGTAATTAATGTGATGAACAGTCATTCCAATATGATGTATGGTATTTCATTAAATTATGAAATGAGACAGAAATTCAATGAACAATAATAACTAATGCATTCTGTTTTACATGATCATTATTCATGACTCTCCATCTTGGATAATGGATGATCTGAAGACCGTGAGTAATTACTTATGTCTTTTTTGTTTATTGACAACCTATAACACAAGACAAAGAAAAGACCAGTGTGTTAATCTGATACTATGAATAAGTACAGGCCTTGTGAACAGCAGTGTGTCTTCTTCAAGGCTACAAATTAAATCAGTTTCTTTAGATTTATCATTACTCTCCCCAAATGTTCTCAAGGTAGGTTGGATTATGATGTATAGATATTCTTCAATTTATCCTGAATTTACATACCATAGTCCTCCCACAATATATCTGACATAGAGCTCAGCAATTCACACTCAAAATTAAAATGGAATCAGCTTGAATTCAGCTTGATGTCCTAGTATGAAGCATTCAGTCATTCTAAGACTGCTGACATAGTAGCACTGCTTACATCCCTTTCTCTAGATGTACATTAGTAATGAATGTGTTGAACAGTCATTGCAGTATGATGTGTGGTATTTGATTGAATAATGTAATGTGACAGAAATGAGATTGAATGTAACTGTAATAACTCATACATTTTGTTATACATTATCATTATTCATTACTCTCCATCTTGGATAATGGATGCTCAGGAGCAATACCATAGCCCTCCAACAATATATATGCCATATAGTTCAACATTTCACATAGCCCTCCCACAATATATCTGCCATAGAGCTCAACATTTCACATAGCCCTCCCACAATATATCTGCCATAGAGCTCAACATTTCACATAGCCCTCCCAGAATATATCTGCCATAGAGCTCAACAATTCACACACCAAAATTAAAATGGAACAGCTTGAATTCAGCTTGATGTCATAGTATGAAGCATTCAGTCATTCTCAGACTGCTCACATAGTAGCACTGCTTACATCCCTTTCCCTAGATGTACGTTAGTAATTAATGTGATGAACAGTCATTCCAATATGATGTATGGTATTTCATTAAAATATGTAATGAGACAGAAATTAAATGAACAATAATAATTAATGCATTCTGTTTTACATGATCATTATTCATGACTCTCCATCTTGGATAATGGATGATCTGAAGACGGTGAGTAATTATAATAATAATAATAATAATAATAATAATAATAATAATAATTAATCATTTAGCAGACGCTCTTATCCAGAGCGACTTACAGGAGCAATTAGGGTTAAGTGCCTTGCTCAAGGGCACATCGACAGATTTTTCACCTAGTCGGCTCGGAGATTAGAACCAGCGACCTTTCGGTTAGTGGCACAACGCTCTTAACCACTAAGCTACCTGCCCACTAATTACTTATGTCTTTTTTGTTTATTGACAACCTATAACACAAGACAAAGAAAAGACCAGAGTGTTAATCTGATACTATGAATAAGTACAGGCCTTGTGAACAGCAGTGTGTCTTCTTCAAGGCTACAAATTAAATCAGTTTCTTTAGATTTATCATTACTCTCCCCAAATGTTCTCAAGGTAGGTTGGATTATGATGTATAGATATTCTTCAATGTATCCTGAATTTACATACCATAGTCCTCCCACAATATATCTGCCATAGAGCTCAGCAATTCACACTCAAAATTAAAATGGAATCAGCTTGAATTCAGCTTGATGTCCTAGTATGAAGCATTCAGACATTCTAAGACTGCTGACATAGTAGCACTGATTACATCCCTTTCCCTAGATGTATATTAGTAATGAATGTGTTGAACAGTCATTGCAGTATGATGTGTGGTATTTGATTGAATAATGTAATGTGACAGAAATGAGATTGAATGTAACTGTAATAACTTATACATTTTGTTATACATGATCATTATTCATTACTCTCCATCTTGGATAATGGATGATCAGGAGAAATACCATAGCCCTCCAACAATATATATGCCATATAGTTCAACATTTCACATAGCCCTCCCACAATATATCTGCCATAGAGCTCAACAATTCACACACCAAAATTAAAATGGAACAGCTTGAATTCAGCTTGATGTCATAGTATGAAGCATTCAGTCATTCTCAGACTGCTCACATAGTAGCACTGCTTACATCCCTTTCCCTAGATGTACGTTAGTAATTAATGTGATGAACAGTCATTCCAATATGATGTATGGTATTTCATTAAATTATGAAATGAGACAGAAATTCAATGAACAATAATAACTAATGCATTCTGTTTTACATGATCATTATTCATGACTCTCCATCTTGGATAATGGATTATCAGGAAGTCGTGAGTAATTACTTATGTCTTTTTTGTTTATTGACAACCTATAACACAAGACAAAGAAATGACCAGAGTGTTAATCTGATACTATGAATAAGTACAGGCCTAGTGAACAGCAGTGTGTCTTCAAGGCTACAAATTAAATCAGTTTCTTTAGATTTATCATTACTCTCCCCAAATGTTCTCAAGGTAGGTTGGATTATGATGTATAGATATTCTTCAAATTATCCTGAATTTACATACATTTACATTTACATTTACGTCATTTAGCAGACGCTCTTATCCAGAGCGACTTACAAATAGGTGCATTCACCGTTTAGCCAGTGGGATAACCACTTTACAATGTTAAAAAAAAATTTGATCTATTTTTTTATTATTATTTTTCTCTTTTTTTTCTTTTATATTATTTTTTTTGGGGGGGGGGGGGTGGAGTAAAGGGGGGGGGGGGTGGTTGAAGGATTACTTTATCCTATCCCAGGTATTCCTTAAAGAGGTGGGGTTTCAAATGTCTCCGGAAGGTGGTGAGTGACTCCGCTGTCCTGGCGTCGTGAGGGAGCTTGTTCCACCATTGGGGTGCCAGAGCAGCGAACAGTTTTGACTGGGCTGAGCGGGAACTATGCTTCCGCAGAGGTAGGGGAGCCAGCAGGCCAGAGGTGGATGAACGCAGTGCCCTCGTTTGGGTGTAGGGACTTATCAGAGCCTGAAGGTACGGAGGTGCCGTTCCCCTCACAGCTCCGTAGGCAAGCACCATGGTATTGTAGCAGATGCGAGCTTCAACTGGAAGCCAGTGGAGTGTGCGGAGGAGCGGGTTGACGTGAGAGAACTTGGGAAGGTTGAACACCAGATGGGCTGCGGCATTCTGGATGAGTTGTAGGGGTTTAATGGCACAGGCAGGGAGCCCAGCCAACAGCGAGTTGCAGTAATCCAGACGGGAGATGACAAGTGCCTTGATTAGGACCTGTGCTGCTTCCTGTGTAAGGCAGGGTCGTACTCTCCGAATGTTGTAGAGCATGAACCTACAGGATCGGGTCACCGCCTTGATGTTAGCGGAGAACGACAGGGTGTTGTCCAGGGTCACGCCAAGGCTCTTTGCACTCTGGGAGGAGGACACAACGGAGTTGTCAACCTTGATGGCGTGATCATGGAACGGGCAGTCCTTCCCCGGGAGGAAGAGCAGCTCCGTCTTGCCGAGGTTCAGCTTGAGGTGGTGATCCGTCATCCATACTGATATGTCTGCCAGACATGCAGAGATGCGATTCGCCACCTGGTTATCAGAAGGGGGAAAGGAGAAGATTAGTTGTGTGTCGTCAGCGTAGCAATGATAGGAGAGGCCATGTGAGGATATGACAGAGCCAAGTGACTTGGTGTATAGCGAGAATAGGAGAGGGCCTAGAACTGAGCCCTGGGGGACACCAGTGGTGAGAGCACGTGGTGCGGAGACAGCTTCTCGCCACACCACTTGGTAGGAGCTACCGGTCAGGTAGGACGCAATCCAAGAGTGAGCCGCGCCGGAGATGCCCAGCTCGAGAGAGTCAAAGGATGCAGAAAGGGAGGAGAGGAGGGTTGAGGAGGCAGAATCAGGAGATTGGAGGGAGAAGGATTGAGCAGAGGGAAGAGATGATAGGATGGAAGAGGAGAGAGTAGCGGGAGAGAGAGAGCGAAGGTTGCGACGGCGCATTACCATCTGTTTAGGGGCAGAGTGAGTAGTGTTGGAGGAGAGCGAGAGAGAAAAGGATACAAAGTAGTGGTCGGAGACTTGTAGGGGAGTTGCAGTAAGATTAGTAGAAGAACAGCATCTAGTAAAGATGAGGTCAAGCGTATTGCCTGCCTTGTGAGTAGGGGGGGACGGTGAGAGGGTGAGGTCAAAAGAGGAGAGGAGTGGAAAGAAGGAGGCAGAGAGAAATGAGTCAAATGTAGACGTAGGGAGGTTGAAATCCCCCAGAACTGTGAGGGGTGAGCCATCCTCAGGAAAGGAACTTATCAAGGCGTAATTCACACTCAAAATTAAAATGGAATCAGCTTGAATTCAGCTTGATGTCCTAGTATGAAGCATTCAGACATTCTAAGACTGCTGACATAGTAGCACTGATTACATCCCTTTCCCTAGATGTACATTAGTAATGAATGTGTTGAACAGTCATTGCAGTATGATGTGTGGTATTTGATTGAATAATGTAATGTGACAGAAATGAGATTGAATGTAACTGTAATAACTCATACATTTTGTTATACATTATCAGTATTCATTACTCTCCATCTTGGATAATGGATGATCAGGAGCAATACCATAGCCCTCCAACAATATATATGCCATATAGTTCAACATTTCACATAGCCCTCCCACAATATATCTGCCATAGAGCTCAACATTTCACATAGCCCTCCCACAACATATCTGCCATAGAGCTCAACAATTCACACACCAAAATTAAAATGGAACAGCTTGAATTCAGCTTGATGTCATAGTATGAAGCATTCAGTCATTCTCAGACTGCTCACATAGTGGCACTGCTTACATCCCTTTCCCTAGATGTACGTTAGTAATTAATGTGATGAACAGTCATTCCAATATTATGTATGGTATTTCATTAAATTATGTAATGAGACAGAAATTCAATGAACAATAATAATTAATGCATTCTGTTTTACATTATCATTATTCATGACTCTCCATCTTGGATAATGGATGATCTGAAGACCGTGAGTAATTACTTATGTATTTTTTGTTTATTGACAACCTATAACAGAAGACAAAGAAAAGACCAGTGTTAATCTGATACTATGAATAAGTACAGGCCTTGTGAACAGCAGTGTGTCTTCTTCAAGGCTACAAATTAAATCAGTTTCTTTAGATTTATCATTACTCTCCCCAAATGTTCTCAAGGTAGGTTGGATTATGATGTATAGATATTCTTCAATTTATCCTGAATTTACATACCATAGTCCTCCCACAATATATCTGCCATAGAGCTCAGCAATTCACACTCAAAATTAAAATGGAATCAGCTTGAATTCAGCTTGATGTCCTAGTATGAAGCATTCAGACATTCTAAGACTGCTGACATAGTAGCACTGATTACATCCCTTTCCCTAGATGTATATTAGTAATGAATTTGTTGAACAGTCATTGCAGTATGATGTGTGGTATTTGATTGAATAATGTAATGTGACAGAAATGAGATTGAATGTAACTGTAATAACTCATACATTTTGTTATACATGATCATTATTCATTACCCTCCATCTTGGATAATGGATGAACAGGAGAAATACCATAGCCCTCCAACAATATATATGCCATATAGTTCAACATTTCACATAGCCCTCCCACAATATATCTGCCATAGAGCTCAACAATTCACACACCAAAATTAAAATGGAACAGCTTGAATTCAGCTTGATGTCATAGTATGAAGCATTCAGTCATTCTCAGACTGCTCACATAGTAGCACTGCTTACATCCCTTTCCCTAGATGTATATTAGTAATTAATGTGATGAACAGTCATTCCAATATGATGTATGGTATTTCATTAAATTATGTAATGAGACAGAAATTCAATGAACAATAATAATTAATGCATTCTGTTTTACATGATCATTATTCATGACACTCCATCTTGGATAATGGATGATCTGAAGTCGGTGAGTAATTACTTATGTCTTTTTTGTTTATTGACAACCTATAACACAAGACAAAGAAAAGACCAGAGTGTTAGTCTGATACTATGAATAAGTACAGGCCTTGTGAACAGCAGTGTGTCTTCTTCAAGGCTACAAATTAAATCAGTTTCTTTAGATGTATCATTACTCTCCCCAAATGTTCTCAAGGTAGGTTGGATTAGGATGTATAGATGTTCTTCAAATTATCCTGAATTTACATACCATAGCCCTCCCACAAAATATATGCCATAGAGCTCAACATTTTACACTCCAAAAGTAACACGGAATCAGCTCTAATTCAGTTTGATGTCCTAGTATGAAGCATTCAGTCATTCTCAGACTGCTCACATAGTAGCACTGATTACATCCCTTTCCCTAGATTTTCATTAGTAATGAATGTGTTGAACAGTCATTGCAGTATGATGTATGGTATTTGATTGAATAATGTAATGTGACAGAAATTAGATTGAATGTAACTATAATAACTCATACAATTTGTTATACATTATCATTATTCATTACTCTCCATCTTGGATAATGGATGATCAGGAGCAATACCATAGCCCTCCAACAATATATCTGCCATAGAGCTCAACAATTCACACTCAAAATTAAAATGGAATCAGCTTGATGTCCTAGTATGAAGCATTTAAACATTCTAAGGCTGCTGACATTGTAGCACTGATTACATCACTTTCCCTAGATGTACATTAGTAATGAATGTGTTGAACAGTTATTGCAGTATAATGTGTGGTATTTGATTGAATAATGTAATGTGACAGAAATGAGATTGAATGTAACTGTAATAACTCATACATTTTGTTATACATTATCATTATTCATTACTCTCCATCTTGGATAATGGATGATCAGGAGAAATACCATAGCCCTCCAACAATATATATGCCATATAGTTCAACATTTCACATAGCCCTCCCACAATATATCTGCCATAGAGCTCAACATTTCACATAGCCCTCCCACAATATATCTGCCATAGAGCTCAACAATTCACACACCAAAATTAAAATGGAACAGCTTGAATTCAGCTTGATGTCATAGTATGAAGCATTCAGTCATTCTCAGACTGCTCACATAGTAGCACTGCTTACATCCCTTTCCCTAGATGTACGTTAGTAGTTAATGTGATGAACAGTCATTCCAATATGATGTATGGTATTTCATTAAATTATGTAATGAGACAGAAATTCAATGAACAATAATAATTAATGCATTCTGTTTTACATGATCATTATTCATGACTCTCCATCTTGGATAATGGATGATCTGAAGACGGTGAGTAATTATAATAATAATAATAATAATAATAATAATAATAATAATAATTAATAATAATAATAATTAATCATTTAGCAGACGCTCTTATCCAGAGCGACTTACAGGAGCAATTAGGGTTAAGTGCCTTGCTCAAGGGCACATCGACAGATTTTTCACCTAGTCGGCTCGGAGATTAGAACCAGCGACCTTTCGGTTAGTGGCACAACGCTCTTAACCACTAAGCTACCTGCCCACTAATTACTTATGTCTTTTTTGTTTATTGACAACCTATAACACAAGACAAAGAAAAGACCAGAGTGTTAATCTGATACTATGAATAAGTACAGGCCTTGTGAACAGCAGTGTGTCTTCTTCAAGGCTACAAATTAAATCAGTTTCTTTAGATTTATCATTACTCTCCCCAAATGTTCTCAAGGTAGGTTGGATTATGATGTATAGATATTCTTCAATGTATCCTGAATTTACATACCATAGTCCTCCCACAATATATCTGCCATAGAGCTCAGCAATTCACACTCAAAATTAAAATGGAATCAGCTTGAATTCAGCTTGATGTCCTAGTATGAAGCATTCAGACATTCTAAGACTGCTGACATAGTAGCACTGATTACATCCCTTTCCCTAGATGTATATTAGTAATGAATGTGTTGAACAGTCATTGCAGTATGATGTGTGGTATTTGATTGAATAATGTAATGTGACAGAAATGAGATTGAATGTAACTGTAATAACTCATACATTTTGTTATACATGATCATTATTCATTACTCTCCATCTTGGATAATGGATGAACAGGAGAAATACCATAACCCTCCAACAATATATATGCCATATAGTTCAACATTTCACATAGCCCTCCCACAATATATCTGCCATAGAGCTCTCAACAATTCACACACCAAAATTAAAATGGAACAGCTTGAATTCAGCTTGATGTCATAGTATGAAGCATTCAGTCATTCTCAGACTGCTCACATAGTAGCACTGCTTACATCCCTTTCCCTAGATGTATATTAGTAATTAATGTGATGAACAGTCATTCCAATATGATGTATGGTATTTCATTAAATTATGTAATGAGACAGAAATTCAATGAACAATAATAATTAATGCATTCTGTTTTACATGATCATTATTCATCACACTCCATCTTGGATAATGGATGATCTGAAGTCGGTGAGTTATTACTTATGTCTTTTCTGTTTATTGACAACCTATAACACAAGACAAAGAAAAGACCAGAGTGTTAATCTGATACTATGAATAAGTACAGGCCTTGTGAACAGCAGTGTGTCTTCTTCAAGGCTACAAATTAAATCAGTTTCTTTACATTTATCAATACTCTCCCCAAATGTTCTCAAGGTAGGTTGGATTAGGATGTATAGATGTTCTTCAAATTATCCTGAATTTACATACCATAGCCCTCCCACAAAATATATGCCATAGAGCTCAACATTTTACACTCCAAAAGTAACACGGAATCAGCTCTAATTCAGTTTGATGTCCTAGTATGAAGCATTCAGTCATTCTCAGACTGCTCACATAGTAGCACTGATTACATCCCTTTCCCTAGATTTACATTAGTAATGAACGTGTTGAACAGTCATTGCAGTATGATGTGTGGTATTTGATTGAATAATGTAATGTGACAGAAATTAGATTGAATGTAACTATAATAACTCATACAATTTGTTATACATTATCATTATTCATTACTCTCCATCTTGGATAATGGATGATCAGGAGCAATACCATAGCCCTCCAACAATATATATGCCATATAGTTCAACATTTCACATAGCCCTCCAACAATATATCTGCCATAGAGCTCAACATTTCACATAGCCCTCCCACAATATATCTGCCATAGAGCTCAACATTTCACATAGCCCTCCCAGAATATATCTGCCATAGAGCTCAACAATTCACACACCAAAATTAAAATGGAACAGCTTGAATTCAGCTTGATGTCATAGTATGAAGCATTCAGTCATTCTCAGACTGCTCACATAGTAGCACTGATTACATCCCTTTCCCTAGATGTACGTTAGTAATTAATGTGATGAACAGTCATTCCAATATGATGTATGGTATTTCATTAAATTATGAAATGAGACAGAAATTCAATGAACAATAATAACTAATGCATTCTGTTTTACATGATCATTATTCATGACTCTCCATCTTGGATAATGGATGATCTGAAGTCGGTGAGTAATTACTTATGTCTTTTTTGTTTATTGACAACCTATAACACAAGACAAAGAAAAGACCAGAGTGTGAATCTGATACTATGAATAAGTACAGGCCTTGTGAACAGCAGTGTGTCTTCTTCAAGGCTACAAATTAAATCAGTTTCTTTACATTTATCATTACTCTCCCCAAATGTTCTCAAGGTAGGTTGGATTATGATGTATAGATATTCTTCAATTTATCCTGAATTTACATACCATAGTCCTCCCACAATATATCTGCCATAGTGCTCAGCAATTCACACTCAAAATTAAAATGGAATCAGCTTGAATTCAGCTTGATGTCCTAGTATGAAGCATTCAGACATTCTAAGACTGCTGACATAGGAGCAATGATTACATCCCTTTCTCTAGATGTACATTAGTAATGAATGTGTTGAACAGTCATTGCAGTATGATGTGTGGTATTTGATTGAATAATGTAATGTGACAGAAATGAGATTGAATGTAACTGTAATAACTCATACATTTTGTTATACATGATCATTATTCATTACCCTCCATCTTGGATAATGGATGATCAGGAGAAATACCATAGCCCTCCAACAATATATATGCCATATAGTTCAACATTTCACATAGCCCTCCCACAATATATCTGCCATAGAGCTCAACAATTCACACACCAAAATTAAAATGGAACAGCTTGAATTCAGCTTGATGTCATAGTATGAAGCATTCAGTCATTCTCAGACTGCTCACATAGTAGCACTGCTTACATCCCTTTCCCTAGATGTACATTAGTAATGAATGTGATGAACAGTCATTCCAATATGATGTATGGTATTTCATTAAATTATGTAATGAGACAGAAATTCAATGAACAATAATAATTAATGCATTCTGTTTTACATGATCATTATTCATGACTCTCCATCTTGGATAATGGATGATCTGAAGACGGTGAGTAATTACTTATGTCTTTTTTTGTTTATTGACAACCTATAACACAATACAAAGAAAAGACCAGAGTGTTAATCTGATACTATGAATAAATACAGGCCTTGTGAACAGCCGTGTGTCTTCTTCAAGGCTACAAATTAAATCAGTTTCTTTAGATTTATCATTACTCTCCCCAAATGTTCTCAAGGTAGGTTGGATTATGATGTATAGATATTCTTCAATGTATCCTGAATTTACATTCCATAGTCCTCCCACAATATATCTGCCATAGAGCTCAGCAATTCACACTCAAAATTAAAATGGAATCAGCTTGAATTCAGCTTGATGTCCTAGTATGAAGCATTCAGACATTCTAAGACTGCTGACATTGTAGCACTGATTACATCACTTTCCCTAGATGTACATTAGTAATGAATGTGTTGAACAGTCATTGCAGTATGATGTGTGGTATTGGATTGAATAATGTAATGTGACAGAAATTAGTTTGAATGTAACTGTAATAACTCATACATTTTGTTATACATTATCATTATTCATTACTCTCCATCTTGGATAATGTATGATCAGGAGAAATACCATAGCCCTCCAACAATATATATGCCATATAGTTCAACATTTCACATAGCCCTCCCACAATATATCTGCCATAGAGCTCAACATTTCACATAGCCCTCCCAGAATATATCTGCCATAGAGCTCAACATTTCACATAGCCCTCCCAGAATATATCTGCCATAGAGCTCAACAATTCACACACCAAAATTAAAATGGAACAGCTTGAATTCAGCTTGATGTCATAGTATGAAGCATTCAGTCATTCTCAGACTGCTCACATAGTAGCACTGCTTACATCCCTTTCCCTAGATGTACATTAGTAATTAATGTGATGAACAGTCATTCCAATATGATGTATGGTATTTCATTAACTTATGTAATGAGATAGAAATTCAATGAACAATAATAACTAATGCATTCTGTTTTACATTATCATTATTTATGACTCTCCATCTTGGATAATGGATTATCAGGAAGTGAGTAATTACTTATTTGTCTTTTTTGTTTATTGACAACCAATTAGACAAGACAAAGAACAGACCAGAGTGTTAATCTGATACTATGAATAAGTACAGGCCTTGTGAACAGCAGTGTGTCTTCTTCAAGGCTACAAATTAAATCAGTTTCTTTAGATTTATCAATACTCTCCCAAAATGTTCTCAAGGTAGGTTGGATTATGATGTATAGATATTCTTCAATTTATCCTGAATTTACATACCATAGTCCTCCCACAATATATCTGCCATAGTGCTCAGCAATTCACACTCAAAATTAAAATGGAATCAGCTTGAATTCAGCTTGATGTCCTAGTATGAAGCATTCAGACATTCTAAGACTGCTGACATAGTAGCACTGATTACATCCCTTTCTCTAGATGTACATTAGTAATGAATGTGTTGAACAGTCATTGCAGTATGATGTGTGGTATTTGATTGAATAATGTAATGTGACAGAAATGGGATTTAATGTAACTGTAATAACTCATACATTTTGTTATACATGATCATTATTCATTACCCTCCATCTTGGATAATGGATGATCAGGAGAAATACCATAGCCCTCCAACAATATATATGCCATATAGTTCAACATTTCACATAGCCCTCCCACAATATATCTGCCATAGAGCTCAACAATTCACACACCAAAATTAAAATGGAACAGCTTGAATTCAGCTTGATGTCCTAGTATGAAGCATTCAGTCATTCTCAGACTGCTCACATAGTAGCAGTGCTTACATCCCTTTCCCTAGATGTACGTTAGTAATTAATGTGATGAACAGTCATTCCAATATGATGTATGGTATTTCATTAAATTATGAAATGAGACAGAAATTCAATGAACAATAATAACTAATGCATTCTGTTTTACATGATCATTATTCATGACTCTCCATCTTGGATAATGGATGATCTGAAGAACGTGAGTAATTACTTATGTCTTTTTTGTTTATTGACAACCTATAACACAAGACAAAGAAAAGACCAGAGTGTTAATCTGATACTATGAATAAGTACAGGTCTTGTGAACAGCAGTGTGTCTTCTTCAAGGCTACAAATTAAATCAGTTTCTTTAGATTTATCATTACTCTCCCCAAATGTTCTCAAGGTAGGTTGGATTATGATGTATAGATATTCTTCAATTTATCCTGAATTTACATACCATAGTCCTCCCACAATATATCTGCCATAGAGCTCAGCAATTCACACTCAAAATTAAAATGGAATCAGCTTGAATTCAGCTTGATGTCCTAGTATGAAGCATTCAGACATTCTAAGACTGCTGACATTGTAGCACTGATTACATCACTTTCCCTAGATGTACATTAGTAATGAATGTGTTGAACAGTCATTGCAGTATGATGTGTGGTATTTGATTGAATAATGTAATGTGACAGAAATTAGATTGAATGTAACTGTAATAACTCATACATTTTGTTATACATTATCATTATTCATTACTCTCCATCTTGGATAATGGATGCTCAGGAGAAATACCATAGCCCTCCAACAATATATATGCCATATAGTTCAACATTTCACATAGCCCTCCCACAATATATCTGCCATAGAGCTCAACATTTCACATAGCCCTCCCACAATATATCTGCCATAGAGCTCAACATTTCACATAGCCCTCCCAAAATATATCTGCCATAGAGCTCAACAATTCACACACCAAAATTAAAATGGAACAGCTTGAATTCAGCTTGATATCATAGTATGAAGCATTCAGTCATTCTCATACTGCTCACATAGTAGCACTGCTTACATCCCTTTCCCTAGATGTACGTTAGTAATTAATGTGATGAACAGTCATTCCAATATGATGTATGGTATTTCATTAAATTATGAAATGAGACAGAAATTCAATGAACAATAATAACTAATGCATTCTGTTTTACATGATCATTATTCATGACTCTCCATCTTGGATAATGGATGATCTGAAGTCGGTGAGTAATTACTTATTTGTCTGTTTTGTTTATTGACAACCTATAACACAAGACAAAGAAAAGACCAGAGTGTTAATCTGATACTATGAATAAGTACAGGCCTTGTGAACAGCAGTGTGTCTTCTTCAAGGCTACAAATTAAATCAGTTTCTTTAGATTTATCATTTGTCTCCCCAAATGTTCTCAAGGTAGGTTGGATTATGATGTATAGATATTCTTCAATTTATCCTGAATTTACATACCATAGTCCTCCCACAATATATCTGCCATAGTGCTTAGCAATTCACACTCAAAATTAAAATGGAATCAGCTTGAATTCAGCTTGATGTCCTAGTATGAAGCATTCAGACATTCTAAGACTGCTGACTTAGTAGCACTGATTACATCCCTTTCTCTAGATGTACATTAGTAATGAATGTGTTGAACAGTCATTGCAGTATGATGTGTGGTATTTGATTGAATAATGTAATGTGACAGAAATGAGATTGAATGTAACTGTAATAACTCATACATTTTGTTATACATGATCATTATTCATTACCCTCCATCTTGGATAATGGATGATCAGGAGAAATACCATAGCCCTCCAACAATATATATGCCATATAGTTCAACATTTCACATAGCCCTCCCACAATATATCTGCCATAGAGCTCAACAATTCACACACCAAAATTAAAATGGAACAGCTTGAATTCAGCTTGATGTCATAGTATGAAGCATTCAGTCATTCTCAGACTGCTCACATAGTAGCACTGCTTACATCCCTTTCCCTAGATGTACATTAGTAATTAATGTGATGAACAGTCATTCCAATATGATGTATGGTATTTCATTAAATTATGAAATGAGACAGAAATTCAATGAACAATAATAACTAATGCATTCTGTTTTACATGATCATTATTCATGACTCTCCATCTTGGATAATGGATGATCTGAAGACCGTGAGTAATTACTTATGTCTTTTTTGTTTATTGACAACCAATAACACAAGACAAAGAAAAGACCAGAGTGTTAATCTGATACTATGAATAAGTACAGGCCTTGTGAACAGCAGTGTGTCTTCTTCAAGGCTACAAATTAAATCAGTTTCTTTAGATCTATCATTACTCTCCCCAAATGTTCTCAAGGTAGGTTGGATTATGATATATAGATATTCTTCAATTTATCCTGAATTTACATACCATAGTCCTCCCACAATATATCTGCCATAGAGTTCAGTAATTCACACTCAAAATTAAAATGGAATCAGCTTGAATTCAGCTTGATGTCCTAGTATGAAGCATTCAGTCATTCTAAGACTGCTGACATAGTAGCACTGATTACATCCCTTTCCCTAGATGTACATTAGTAATGAATGTGTTGAACAGTCATTGCAGTATGATGTGTGGTATTTGATTGAATAATGTAATGTGACAGAAATGAGATTGAATGTAACTGTAATAACTCATACATTTTGTTATACATTATCATTATTCATTACTCTCCATCTTGGATAATGGATGATCAGGAGCAATATCATAGCCCTCCAACAATATATATGCCATATAGTTCAACATTTCACATAGCCCTCCCACAATATATCTGCCATAGAGCTCAACATTTCACATAGCCCTCCCACAATATATCTGCCATAGAGCTCAACATTTCACATAGCCCTCCCAGAATATATCTGCCATAGAGCTCAACAATTCACACACCAAAATTAAAATGGAACAGCTTGAATTCAGCTTGATGTCATAGTATGAAGCATTCAGTCATTCTCAGACTGCTCACATAGTAGCACTGCTTACATCACTTTCCCTAGATGTACATTAGTAATCAATGTGATGAACAGTCATTCCAATATGATGTATGGTATTTCATTAAATTATGTAATGAGACAGAAATTCAATGAACAATAATAACTAATGCATTCTGTTTTACATGATCATTATTCATGACTCTCCATCTTGGATAATGGATGATCTGAAGTCCGTGAGTAATTACTTATGTCTTTTTTGTTTATTGACAACCTATAACACAAGACAAAGAAAAGACCAGAGTGTTAATCTGATACTATGAATAAGTACAGACCTTGTGAACAGCAGTGTGTCTTCTTCAAGGCTACAAATTAAATCAGTTTCTTTACATTTATCATTACTCTCCCCAAATGTTCTCAAGGTAGGTTGGATTAGGATCTGTAGATATTCTTCAAATTATCCTGAATTTACATACATTTACATTTACGTCATTTAGCAGACGCTCTTATCCAGAGCGACTTACAAATAGGTGCATTCACCGTATAGCCAGTGGGATAACCACTCTACAATGTTTAAAAAAAAATTGATCTATTTTTTATTTTTTATTTTTCTCTTTTTTTATTTTATATTACTTTTTTGGGGGGTTGGAGTAAAGGGGGGGGGGGGGGGGGTTGAAGGATTACTTTATCCTATCCCAGGTATTCCTTAAAGAGGTGGGGTTTCAAATGTCTCCGGAAGGTGGTGAGTGACTCCGCTGTCCTGGCGTCGTGAGGGAGCTTGTTCCACCATTGGGGTGCCAGAGCAGCGAACAGTTTTGACTGGGCTGAGCGGGAACTATGCTTCCGCAGAGGTAGGGGAGCCAGCAGGCCAGAGGTGGATGAACGCAGTGCCCTCGTTTGGGTGTAGGGACTTATCAGAGCCTGAAGGTACGGAGGTGCCGTTCCCCTCACAGCTCCGTAGGCAAGCACCATGGTATTGTAGCAGATGCGAGCTTCAACTGGAAGCCAGTGGAGTGTGCGGAGGAGCGGGTTGACGTGAGAGAACTTGGGAAGGTTGAACACCAGATGGGCTGCGGCATTCTGGATGAGTTGTAGGGGTTTAATGGCACAGGCAGGGAGCCCAGCCAACAGCGAGTTGCAGTAATCCAGACGGGAGATGACAAGTGCCTTGATTAGGACCTGTGCTGCTTCCTGTGTAAGGCAGGGTCGTACTCTCCGAATGTTGTAGAGCATGAACCTACAGGATCGGGTCACCGCCTTGATGTTAGCGGAGAACGACAGGGTGTTGTCCAGGGTCACCCCAAGGCTCTTTGCACTCTGGGAGGAGGACACAATGGAGTTGTCAACCATGATGGCGAGATCATGGAACGGGCAGTCCTTCCCCGGGAGGAAGAGCAGCTCCGTCTTGCCGAGGTTCAGCTTGAGGTGGTGATCCGTCATCCATACTGATATGTCTGCCAGACATGCAGAGATGCGATTCGCCACCTGGTTATCAGAAGGGGGAAAGGAGGAGATTAGTTGTGTGTCGTCAGCGTAGCAATGATAGGAGAGGCCATGTGAGGATATGACAGAGCCAAGTGACTTGGTGTATAGCGAGAATAGGAGAGGGCCTAGAACTGAGCCCTGGGGGACACCAGTGGTGAGAGCACGTGGTGCGGAGACAGCTTCTTGCCACGCCACTTGGTAGGAGCGACCGGTCAGGTAGGACGCAATCCAAGAGTGAGCCGCGCCGGAGATGCCCAGCTCGAGAGAGTCAAAGGATGCAGAAAGGGAGGAGAGGAGGGTTGAGGAGGCAGAATCAGGAGATTGGAGGGAGAAGGATTGAGCAGAGGGAAGAGATGATAGGATGGAAGAGGAGAGAGTAGCGGGAGAGAGAGAGCGAAGGTTGCGACGGCGCATTACCATCTGTTTAGGGGCAGAGTGAGTAGTGTTGGAGGAGAGCGAGAGAGAAAAGGATACAAAGTAGTGGTCGGAGACTTGTAGGGGAGTTGCAGTAAGATTAGTAGAAGAACAGCATCTAGTAAAGATGAGGTCAAGCGTATTGCCTGCCTTGTGAGTAGGGGGGGACGGTGAGAGGGTGAGGTCAAAAGAGGAGAGGAGTGGAAAGAAGGAGGCAGAGAGAAATGAGTCAAATGTAGACGTAGGGAGGTTGAAATCCCCCAGAACTGTGAGGGGTGAGCCATCCTCAGGAAAGGAACTTATCAAGGCGTAATTCACACTCAAAATTAAAATGGAATCAGCTTGAATTCAGCTTGTTGTCCTAGTATGAAGCATTCAGACATTCTAAGACTGCTGACATAGCAGCACTGATTACATCCCTTTCCCTAGATGTACATTAGTAATGAATGAGTTGAACAGTCATTGCAGTATGATGTGTGGTATTTGATTGAATAATGTAATGTGACATAAATGAGATTGCATGTAACTGTAATAACTCATACATTTTGTTATACATTATCAGTATTCATTACTCTCCATCTTGGATAATGGATGATCAGGAGCAATACCATAGCCCTCCAACAATATATATGCCATATAGTTCAACATTTCACATAGCCCTCCCACAATATATCTGCCATAGAGCTCAACATTTCACATAGCCCTCCCACAATATATCTGCCATAGAGCTCAACAATTCACACACCAAAAATTAAAATGGAACAGCTTGAATTCAGCTTGATGTCATAGTATGAAGCATTCAGTCATTCTCAGACTGCTCACATAGTAGCACTGCTTACATCCCTTTCCCTAGATGTACGTTAGTAATTAATGTGATGAACAGTCATTCCAATATTATGTATGGTATTTCATTAAATTATGTAATGAGACAGAAATTCAATGAACAATAATAACTAATGCATTCTGTTTTACATGATCATTATTCATGACTCTCCATCTTGGATAATGGATGATCTGAAGTCCGTGAGTAATTACTTATGTATTTTTTGTTTATTGACAACCTATAACAGAAGACAAAGAAAAGACCAGTGTTAATCTGATACTATGAATAAGTACAGGCCTTGTGAACAGCAGTGTGTCTTCTTCAAGGCTACAAATTAAATCTGTTTCTTTAGATTTATCATTACTCTCCCCAAATGTTCTCAAGGTAGGTTGGATTATGATGTATATATATTCTTCAATTTATCCTGAATTTACATACCATAGTCCTCCCACAATATATCTGCCATAGAGCTCAGCAATTCACACTCAAAATTAAAATGGAATCAGCTTGAATTCAGCTTGATGTCCTAGTATGAAACATTCAGACATTCTAAGACTGCTGACATAGTAGCACTGATTACATCCCTTTCCCTAGATGTATATTAGTAATGAATGTGTTGAACAGTCATTGCAGTATGATGTGTGGTATTTGATTGAATAATGTAATGTGACAGAAATGAGATTGAATGTAACTGTAATAACTCATAAATTTTGTTATACATGATCATTATTCATTACTCTCCATCTTGGATAATGGATGAACAGGAGAAATACCATAGCCCTGCAAAAATATATATGCCATATAGCTCAACATTTCACATAGCCCTCCCACAATATATCTGCCATAGAGCTCAACAATTCACACACCAAAATTAAAATGGAACAGCTTGAATTCAGCTTGATGTCATAGTATGAAGCATTCAGTCATTCTCAGACTGCTCACATAGTAGCACTGCTTACATCCCTTTCCCTAGATGTACGTTAGTAATTAATGTGATGAACAGTCATTCCAATATGATGTATGGTATTTCATGAAATTATGTAATGAGACAGAAATTCAATGAACAATAATAACTAATGCATTCTGTTTTACATGATCATTATTCATGACTCTCCATCTTGGATAATGGATTATCAGGAAGTGAGTAATTACTTATTTGTCTTTTTTGTTTATTGACAACCAATAAGACAAGACAAAGAACAGACCAGAGTGTTAATCTGATACTATGAATAAGTACAGGCCTTGTGAACAGCAGTGTGTCTTCTTCAAGGCTACAAATTAAATCAGTTTCTTTAGATTTATCATTACTCTCCCCAAATGTTCTCAAGGTAGGTTGGATTATGATGTATAGATATTCTTCAATGTATCCTGAATTTACATACCATAGTCCTCCCACAATATATCTGCCATAGAGCTCAGCAATTCACACTCAGAATTAAAATGGAATCAGCTTGAATTCAGCTTGATGTCCTAGTATGAAGCATTCAGACATTCTAAGACTGCTGACATAGTAGCACTGATTACATCCCTTTCCCTAGATGTACATTAGTAATGAATGTGTTGAACAGTCATTGCAGTATGATGTGTGGTATTTGATTGAATAATGTAATGTGACAGAAATGAGATTGAATGTAACTGTAATAACTCATACATTTTGTTATACATGATCATTATTCATTACTCTCCATCTTGGATAATGGATGAACAGGAGAAATACCATAACCCTCCAACAATATATATGCCATATAGCTCAACATTTCACATAGCCCTCCCACAATATATCTGCCATAGAGCTCAACAATTCACACACCAAAATTAAAATGGAACAGCTTGAATTCAGCTTGATGTCATAGTATGAAGCATTCAGTCATTCTCAGACTGCTCACATAGTAGCACTGCTTACATCCCTTTCCCTAGATGTACGTTAGTAATGAATGTGATGAACAGTCATTCCAATATGATATATGGTATTTCATTAAATTACGTAATGAGACAGAAATTCAATGAACAATAATAACTAATTCATTCTGTTTTACATGATCATTATTCATGACTCTCCATCTTGGATAATGGATTATCAGGAAGTGAGTAATTACTTATTTGTCTTTTTTGTTTATTGACAACCAATAACACAAGACAAAGAACAGACCAGAGTGTTAATCTGATACTATGAATAAGTACAGGCCTTGTGAACAGCAGTGTGTCTTCTTCAAGGCTACAAATTAAATCAGTTTCTTTAGATTTATCATTACTCTCCCCAAATGTTCTCAAGGTAGGTTGGATTATGATGTATAGATATTCTTCAATGTATCCTGAATTTACATACCATAGTCCTCCCACAATATATCTGCCATAGAGCTCAGCAATTCACACTCAAAATTAAAATGGAATCAGCTTGAATTCAGCTTGATGTCCTAGTATGAAGCATTCAGACATTCTAAGACTGCTGACATAGTAGCACTGATTACATCCCTTTCCCTAGATGTACATTAGTAATGAATGTGTTGAACAGTCATTGCAGTATGATGTGTGGTATTTGATTGAATAATGTAATGTGACAGAAATGAGATTGAATGTAACTGTAATAACTCATACATTTTGTTATACATTATCATTATTCATTACTCTCCATCTTGGATAATGGATGATCAGGAGCAATACCATAGCCCTCCAACAATATATCTGCCATAGAGCTCAGCAATTCACACTCAAAATTAAAATGGAACAGCTTGAATTCAGCTTGATGTCACAGTATGAAGCATTCAGACATTCTAAGACTGCTGACATTGTAGCACTGATTACATCCCTTTCCCTAGATGTACATTAGTAATGAATGTGTTGAACAGTCATTGCAGTATGATGTGTGGTATTTGATTGAATAATGTAATGTGACAGAAATGAGATTGAATGTAACTGTAATAACTCATACATTTTGTTATACATTATCATTATTCATTACTCTCCATCTTGGATAATGGATGATCAGGAGCAATACCATAGCCCTCCAACAATATATATGCCATATAGTTCAACATTTCACATAGCCCTCCCACAATATATCTGCCATAGAGCTCAACAATTCACACACCAAACTTAAAATGGAACAGCTTGAATTCAGCTTGATGTCATAGTATGAAGCATTCAGTCATTCTCAGACTGCTCACATAGTAGCACTGCTTACATCCCTTTCCCTAGATGTACGTTAGTAATTAATGTGATGAACAGTCATTCCAATATGATGTATGGTATTTCATTAAATTATGTAATGAGACAGAAATTCAATGAACAATAATAACTAATGCATTCTGTTTTACATGATCATTATTCATGACTCTCCATCTTGGATAATGGATGATCTGAAGTGCGTGAGTAATTACTTATGTATTTTTTGTTTATTGACAACCTATAACAGAAGACAAAGAAAAGACCAGTGTTAATCTGATACTATGAATAAGTACAGGCCTTGTGAACAGCAGTGTGTCTTCTTCAAGGCTACAAATTAAATCTGTTTCTTTAGATTTATCATTACTCTCCCCAAATGTTCTCAAGGTAGGTTGGATTATGATGTATAGATATTCTTCAATTTATCCTGAATTTACATACCATAGTCCTCCCACAATATATCTGCCATAGAGCTCAGCAATTCACACTCAAAATTAAAATGGAATCAGCTTGAATTCAGTTTGATGTCCTAGTATGAAGCATTCAGACATTCTAAGACTGCTGACATAGTAGCACTGATTACATCCCTTTCCCTAGATGTATATTAGTAATGAATGTGTTGAACAGTCATTGCAGTATGATGTGTGGTATTTGATTGAATAATGTAATGTGACAGAAATGAGATTGAATGTAACTGTAATAACTCATACATTTTGCTATACATGATCATTATTCATTACTCTCCATCTTGGATAATGGATGAACAGGAGAAATACCATAAACCTCCAACAATATATATGCTATATAGTTCAACATTTCACATAGCCCTCCCACAATATATCTGCCATAGAGCTCAACAATTCACACACCAAAATTAAAATGGAACAGCTTGAATTCAGCTTGATGTCATAGTATGAAGCATTCAGTCATTCTCAGACTGCTCACATAGTAGCACTGCTTACATCCCTTTTCCTAGATGTATATTAGTAATTAATGTGATGAACAGTCATTCCAATATTATGTATGGTATTTCATTAAATTATGTAATGAGACAGAAATTCAATGAACAATAATAATTAATGCATTCTGTTTTACATGATCATTATTCATGACACTCCATCTTGGATAATGGGTGATCTGAAGAACGTGAGTAATTACTTATGTATTTTTTTGTTTATTGACAACCTATAACACAAGACAAAGAAAAGACCAGAGTGTTAATCTGATACTATGAATAAGTACAGGCCTTGTGAACAGCAGTGTGTCTTCTTCAAGGCTACAAATAAAATCAGTTTCTTTAGATTTATCATTACTCTCCCCAAATGTTCTCAAGGTAGTTTGGATTATGATGTATAGATATTCTTCAATTTATCCTGAATTTACATACCATAGTCCTCCCACAATATATCTGCCATAGAGCTCAGCAATTCACACTCAAAATTAAAATGGAATCAGCTTGAATTCAGCTTGATGTCCTAGTATGAAGCGTTCAGACATTCTAAGACTGCTGACATAGTAGCACTGATTACATCCCTTTCCCTAGATGTACATTAGTAATGAATGTGTTGAACAGTCATTGCAGTATGATGTGTGGTATTTGATTGAATAATGTAATGTGACAGAAATGAGATTGAATGTAACTGTAATAACTCATACATTTTGTTATACATGATCATGATTCATTACTCTCCATCTTGGATAATGGATGAAGAGGAGAAATACCATAGCCCTCCAACAATATATATGCCATATAGTTCAACATTTCACATAGCCCTCCCACAATATATCTGCCATAGAGCGCAACAATTCGCACACCAAAATTAAAATGGAACAGCTTGAATTCAGCTTGATGTCACAGTATGAAGCATTCAGTCATTCTCAGACTGCTCACATAGTAGCACTGATTACATCCCTTTCCCTAGATGTACATTAGTAATGAATGTGATGAACAGTCATTCCAATATGATGTATGATATTTCATTAAATTATGTAATGAGACAGAAATTCAATGAACAATAATAACTAATGCATTCTGTTTTACATGATCATTATTCATGACTCTCCATCTTGGATAATGGATTATCAGGAAGTGAGTAATTACTTATTTGTCTTTTTTGTTTATTGACAACCAATAAGACAAGACAAAGAACAGACCAGAGTGTTAATCTGATACTATGAATAAGTACAGGCCTTGTGAACAGCAGTGTGTCTTCTTCAAGGCTACAAATTAAATCAGTTTCTTTAGATTTATCATTACTCTCCCCAAATGTTCTCAAGGTAGGTTGGATTATGATGTATAGATATTCTTCAATTTATCCTGAATTTACATACCATAGTCCTCCCACAATATGTCTGCCATAGAGCTCAGCAATTCACACTCAAAATTAAAATGGAATCAGCTTGAATTCAGCTTGATGTCCTAGTATGAAGCATTCAGACATTCTAAGACTGCTCACATAGTAGCACTGCTTACATCCCTTTCCCTAGATGTACGTTAGTAATTAATGTGATGAACAGTCATTCCAATATGATGTATGGTATTTCATTAAATTATGTAATGAGACAGAAATTCAATGAACAATAATAACTAATGCATTCTGTTTTACATGATCATTATTCATGACTCTCCATCTTGGATAATGGATGATCTGAAGTCCGTGAGTAATTACTTATGTCTTTTTTGTTTATTGACAACCTATAACACAAGACAAAGAAAAGACCAGAGTGTTAAACTGATACTATGAATAAGTACAGGCCTTGTGAACAGCAGTGTCTTCTTCAAGGCTACAAATTAAATCAGTTTCTTTAGATTTATCATTACTCTCCCCAAATGTTCTCAAGGTAGGTTGGATTATGATGTATAGATATTCTTCAATTTATCCTGAATTTACATACCATAGTCCTCCCACAATATATCTGCCATAGAGCTCAGCAATTCACACTCAAAATTAAAATGGAATCAGCTTGAATTCAGCTTGATGTCCTAGTATGAAGCGTTCAGACATTCTAAGACTGCTGACATAGTAGCACTGATTACATCCCTTTCCCTAGATGTACATTAGTAATGAATGTGTTGAACAGTCATTGCAGTATGATGTGTGGTATTTGATTGAATAATGTAATGTGACAGAAATTAGATTGAATGTAACTGTAATAACTCATACATTTTGTTATACATGATCATGATTCATTATTCTCCATCTTGGATAATGGATGAAGAGGAGAAATACCATAGCCCTCCAACAATATATATGCCATATAGTTCAACATTTCACATAGCCCTCCCACAATATATCTGCCATAGAGCGCAACAATTCGCACACCAAAATTAAAATGGAACAGCTTGAATTCAGCTTGATGTCACAGTATGAAGCATTCAGTCATTCTCAGACTGCTCACATAGTAGCACTGATTACATCCCTTTCCCTAGATGTACATTAGTAATGAATGTGATGAACAGTCATTCCAATATGATGTATGATATTTCATTAAATTATGTAATGAGACAGAAATTCAATGAACAATAATAACTAATGCATTCTGTTTTACATGATCATTATTCATGACTCTCCATCTTGGATAATGGATTATCAGGAAGTGAGTAATTACTTATTTGTCTTTTTTGTTTATTGACAACCAATAAGACAAGACAAAGAACAGACCAGAGTGTTAATCTGATACTATGAATAAGTACAGGCCTTGTGAACAGCAGTGTGTCTTCTTTAAGGCTACAAATAAAATCAGTTTCTTTAGATTTATCATTACTCTCCCCAAATGTTCTCAAGGTAGGTTGGATTATGATGTATAGATATTCTTCAATTTATCCTGAATTTACATACCATAGTCCTCCCACAATATATCTGCCATAGAGCTCAGCAATTCACACTCAAAATTAAAATGGAATCAGCTTGAATTCAGCTTGATGTCCTAGTATGAAGCATTCAGACATTCTAAGACTGCTGACATAGTAGCACTGATTACATCCCTTTCCCTAGATGTACATTAGTAATGAATGTATTGAACAGTCATTGCAGTATGATGTGTGGTATTTGATTGAATAATGTAATGTGACAGAAATGAGATTGAATGTAACTGTAATAACTCATACATTTTGTTATACATGATCATTATTCATTACTCTCCATCTTGGATAATGGATGAACAGGAGAAATACCATAGCCCTCCAACAATATATATGCCATATAGTTCAACATTTCACATAGCCCTCCCACAATATATCTGCCATAGAGCACAACAATTCGCACACCAAATTTAAAATGGAACAGCTTGAATTCAACTTGATGTCACAGTATGAAGCATTCAGTCATTCTCAGACTGCTCAAATAGTAGCACTGATTACATCCCTTTCCCTAGATGTACATTAGTAATGAATGTGATGAACAGTCATTGCAGTATGATGTGTGGTATTTGATTGAATAATGTAATGTGACAGAAATGAGATTGAATGTAACTGTAATAAGTCATACATTTTGTTATACATTATCATTATTCATTACTCTCCATCTTGGATAATGGATGATCAGGAGCAATACCATAGCCCTCCAACAATATATATGCCATATAGTTCAACATTTCACATAGCCCTCCCACAATATATCTGCCATAGAGCTCAACATTTCACATAGCCCTCCCAGAATATATCTGCCATAGAGCTCAACAATTCACACACCAAATTTAAAATGGAACAGCTTGAATTCAGCTTGATGTCATAGTATGAAGCATTCAGTCATTCTCAGACTGCTCACATAGTAGCACTGCTTACATCCCTTTCCCTAGATGTATATTAGTAATTAATGTGATGAACAGTCATTCCAATATGATGTATGATATTTCATTAAATTATGTAATGAGACAGAAATTCAATGAACAATAATAACTAATGCATTCTGTTTTACATGATCATTATTCATGACTCTCCATCTTGGAAAATGGATTATCAGGAAGTGAGTAATTACTTATTTGTCTTTTTTGTTTATTGACAACCAATAAGACAAGACAAAGAACAGACCAGAGTGTTAATCTGATACTATGAATAAGTACAGGCCTTGTGAACAGCAGTGTGTCTTCTTCAAGGCTACAAATTAAATCAGTTTCTTTAGATTTATCATTACTCTCCCCAAATGTTCTCAAGGTAGGTTGGATTATGATGTATAGATATTCTTCAATTTATCCTGAATTTACATACCATAGTCCTCCCACAATATATCTGCCATAGAGCTCAGCAATTCAAACTCAAAATTAAAATGGAATCAGCTTGAATTCAGCTTGATGTCCTAGTATGAAGCATTCAGACATTCTAAGACTGCTGACATAGTAGCACTGATTACATCCCTTTCCCTAGATGTACATTAGTAATGAATGTGTTGAACAGTCATTGCAGTATGATGTGTGGTATTTGATTGAATAATGTCATTTGACAGAAATGAGATTGAATGTAACTGTAATAACTCATACATTTTGTTATACATTATCATTATTCATTACTCTCCATCTTGGATAATGGATGATCAGGAGCAATACCATAGCCCTCCAACAATATATATGCCATATAGTTCAACATTTCACATAGCCCTCCCACAATATATCTGCCATAGAGCTCAACATTTCACATAGCCCTCCCACAATATATCTGCCATAGAGCTCAACAATTCACACACCAAAATTAAAATGGAACAGCTTGAATTCAGCTTGATGTCATAGTATGAAGCATTCAGTCATTCTCAGACTGCTCACATAGTAGCACTGCTTACATCCCTTTCCCTAGATGTACGTTAGTAATTAATGTGATGAACAGTCATTCCAATATTATGTATGGTATTTCATTAAATTATGTAATGAGACAGAAATTCAATGAACAATAATAACTAATGCATTCTGTTTTACATGATCATTATTCATGACTCTCCATCTTGGATAATGGATGATCTGAAGTCCGTGAGTAATTACTTATGTCTTTTTTGTTTATTGACAACCTATAACACAAGACAAAGAACAGACCAGAGTGTTAATCTGATACTATGAATAAGTACAGGCCTTGTGAACAGCAGTGTGTCTTCTTCAAGGCTACAAATTAAATCAGTTTCTTTACATTTATCAATACTCTCCCCAAATGTTCTCAAGGTAGGTTGGATTAGGATGTATAGATGTTCTTCAAATTATCCTGAATTTACATACCATAGCCCTCCCACAAAATATATGCCATAGAGCTCAACATTTTACACTCCAAAAGTAACACGGAATCAGCTCTAATTCAGTTTGATGTCCTAGTATGAAGCATTCAGTCATTCTCAGACTGCTCACATAGTAGCACTGATTACATCCCTTTCCCTAGATTTACATTAGTAATGAATGTGTTTAACAGTCATTGCAGTATGATGTGTGGTATTTGATTGAATAATGTAATGTGACAGAAATGAGATTGAATGTAACTGTAATAACTCATTCATTTTTTTATACATGATCATTATTCATTACTCTCCATCTTGGATAATGGATGATCAGGATAAATACCATAGCCCTCCAACAATATATATGCCATATAGTTCAACATTTCACATAGCCTTCCCACAATATATCTGCCATAGAGCTCAACAATTCGCACATCAAAATTAAAATGGAACAGCTTGAATTCAGCTTGATGTCACAGTATGAAGCATTCAGTAATTCTCAGACTGCTCACATAGTAGCACTGATTACATCCCTTTCCCTAGATGTACATTAGTAATGAATGTGATGAACAGTCATTCCAATATGATGTATGATATTTCATTAAATTATGTAATGAGACAGAAATTCAATGAACAATAATAACTAATGCATTCTGTTTTACATGATCATTATTCATGACTCTCCATCTTGGATAATGGATTATCAGGAAGATGTGAGTAATTACTTATTTGTCTTTTTTGTTTATTGACAACTAATAAGACAAGACAAAGAACAGACCAGAGTCTTAATCTGATACTATAAAGAAGTACAGGCCTTGTGAACAGCAGTGTGTCTTCAAGGCTCCAAATTAATTCAGTTTCTTTACATTTATCAATACTCTCTTCAAATGTTCTCAAGGTAGGTTGGATTATGATGTATAGATGTTCTTCAAATTATCCTGAATTTACATACATATACATTCACATTTACATTTACGTCATTTAGCAGACGCTCTTATCCAGAGCGACTTACAAATAGGTGCATTCACCTTATAGCCAGTGGGATAACCACTTTACAATGTTTTTATTTTTTTAATCTATTTTTTTATTTTTTATTTTCATTTTTTATTTTTTATATTATATATTTTTTTTTGGGTGGGGGGGGGGGGGTTGGAGTAAAGGGGGGGGGGGGGGGGGGGGATAGAAGGATTGCTTTATCCTATCCCAGGTATTCCTTAAAGAGGTGGGGTTTCAAATGTCTCCGGAAGGTGGTGAGTGACTCCGCTGTCCTGGCTTCGTGAGGGAGCTTGTTCCACCATTGGGGTGTCAGAGCAGCGAACAGTTTTGACTGGGCTGAGCGGGAACTATGCTTCCGCAGAGGTAGGGGAGCCAGCAGGCCAGAGGTGGATGAACGCAGTGCCCTCGTTTGGGTGTAGGGACTTATCAGAGCCTGAAGGTACGGAGGTGCCGTTCCCGTCACAGCTCCGTAGGCAAGCACCATGGTCTTGTAGCAGATGCGAGCTTCAACTGGAAGCCAGTGGAGTGTGCGGAGGAGCGGGTTGACGTGAGAGAACTTGGGAAGGTTGAACACCAGATGGGCTGCGGCATTCTGGATGAGTTGTAGGGGTTTAATGGCACAGGCAGGGAGCCCAGCCAACAGCGAGTTGCAGTAATCCAGATGGGAGATGACAAGTGCCTGGATTAGGACCTGTGCTGCTTCCTGTGTAAGGCAGGGTCGTACTCTCCGAATGTTGTAGAGCATGAACCTACAGGATCGGGTCACCGCCTTGATGTTAGCGGAGAACGACAGGGTGTTGTCCAGGGTCACGCCAAGGCTCTTTGCACTCTGGGAGGAGGACACAACGGAGTTGTCAACCGTGATGACGAGATCATGGAACGGGCAGTCCTTCCCCGGGAGGAAGAGCAGCTCCGTCTTGCCGAGGTTCAGCTTGAGGTGGTGATCCGTCATCCATACTGATATGTCTGCCAGACATGCAGAGATGCGATTCGCCACCTGGTTATCAGAAGGGGGAAAGGAGAAGATTAGTTGTGTGTCGTCAGCGTAGCAATGATAGGAGAGGCCATGTGAGGATATGACAGAGCCAAGTGACTTGGTGTATAGCGAGAATAGGAGAGGGCCTAGAACTGAGCCCTGGGGGACACCAGTGGTGAGAGCACGTGGTGCGGAGACAGCTTCTCGCCACGCCACTTGGTAGGAGCGACCGGTCAGGTAGGACGCAATCCAAGAGTGAGCCGCGCCGGAGATGCCCAGCTCGAGAGAGTCAAAGGATGCAGAAAGGGAGGAGAGGAGGGTTGAGGAGGCAGAATCAGGAGATTGGAGGGAGAAGGATTGAGCAGAGGGAAGAGATGATAGGATGGAAGAGGAGAGAGTAGCGGGAGAGAGAGAGCGAAGGTTGCGACGGCGCATTACCATCTGTTTAGGGGCAGAGTGAGTAGTGTTGGAGGAGAGCGAGAGAGAAAAGGATACAAAGTAGTGGTCGGAGACTTGGAGGGGAGTTGCAGTAAGATTAGTAGAAGAACAGCATCTAGTAAAGATGAGGTCAAGCGTATTGCCTGCCTTGTGAGTAGGGGGGGACGGTGAGAGGGTGAGGTCAAAAGAGGAGAGGAGTGGAAAGAAGGAGGCAGAGAGAAATGAGTCAAATGTAGACGTAGGGAGGTTGAAATCCCCCAGAACTGTGAGGGGTGAGCCATCCTCAGGAAAGGAATTTATCAAGGCGTAATTCACACTCAAAATTAAAATGGAATCAGCTTGAATTCAGCTTGATGTCCTAGTATGAAGCATTCAGACATTCTAAGACTGCTGACATAGTAGCACTGATTACATCCCTTTCCCTAGATGTACATTAGTAATGAATGTGTTGAACAGTCATTGCAGTATGATGTGTGGTATTTGATTGAATAATGTAATGTGACAGAAATGAGATTGAATGTAACTGTAATAACTCATACATTTTGTTATACATTATCATTATTCATTACTCTCCATCTTGGATAATGGATGATCAGGAGCAATACCATAGCCCTCCAACAATATATCTGCCATAGAGCTCAGCAATTCACACTCAAAATTAAAATGGAACAGCTTGAATTCAGCTTGATGTCACAGTATGAAGCATTCAGTCATTCTCAGACTGCTCACATAGTAGCACTGATTACATCCCTTTCCCTAGATGTACATTAGTAATGAATGTGATGAACAGTCATTCCAATATGATGTATGATATTTCATGAAGTTATGTAATGAGACAGAAATTCAATGAACAATATTAACTCATGCATTCTGTTTTACATGATCATTATTCATGAATCTCCATCTTGAACAATGGTTGATCAGCTATGGGTGAGTAATTACATGATCATTATTCATCACTCTCCATCTTGGATAATGGATGATCAGGAGCAATACCATAGCCCTCCAACAATATATATGCCATATAGCTCAACATTTCACATAGCCCTCCCACAATATATCTGCCATAGATCTCAACATTTCACATAGCCCTCCCACAATATACAGTTGAAGTCGGAAGTTTTATATACACTTAGGTTGGAGTCATTAAAAGTCATCTTTCGACCACTCCACAAATTTCTTGTTAACAAACTATAGTTTTGGCAAGTCGGTTAGGACATCTACTTTGTGCATGACACCAGTAATTTTTCCAACAATTGTTTACAGACAGATTATTTCACTTATAATTCACTGTATCACAATTCCAGTGGGTCAGAAGTTTACATACACTAAGTTGACTGTGCCTTTAAGCAGCTTGGAAAATTCCAGAAAATGATGTCATGGCTTTAGAAGCTTCTGATAGGTCCTCTGTAGTTCAGCTGGTAGAGCACGGCGCTTGTAACGCCAAGGTAGTGGGTTCAAACCCCAGGACCACCCATACACAAAAATGTATGCACGCATGACTGTAAGTCGCTTTGGATAAAAGCGTCTGCTAAATGGCATATTATTATATTATTATTATTATTATAGGCAAATTGACATCATTTGAGTCAACTGGATGTGTACCTGTGGATGTATTTCAAGGCCTACCTTCAAACTCAGTGCCTCTTTGCTTGACATCATGGGAAAATCAAAAGAAATCAGCCAAGACCTCAGAAAAAAATGTCTAGACCTCCACAAGTCTGGTTCATCCTTGGGAGCAATTTCCAAACGCCTGAAGGTACCACGTTCATCTGTACAAACAATAGTATGCAAGTATAAACACCATGGGATCACGCAGGCGTCATACCGCTCAGGAAGGAGATGCGTTCTGTCTCCTAGAGATTAACGTACTTTGGTGCGAAAAGTGCAAATCAATCCCAGAACAACATTAAAGGACCTTGTGAAGATGCTGGAGGAAACAGGTACAAAAGTATCTATATCCACAGTAAAACGAGTACTATATCGACATAACCTGAAAGGCCGCTCAGCAAGGAAGAAGCCACTGCTCCAAAACCGCCATAAAAAAGCCAGACTTTGGTTTGCAACTGCACATGGGGACAAATATCGTACTTTTTGGAGAAATGTCCTCTGGTCTGATGAAACAAAAATAGAACTGTTTGGCCATAATGTCCATTGTTATGTTTGGAGAAAAAAAGGGGTTGCTTGCAAGCCGAAGAAAACCATCCCAACCGTGAAGCACGGGAGTGGCAGCATCATGCTGTGGGGGTGCTTTGCTGCAGGAGGGACTGGTGCACTTCACAAAATAGATGGCATCATGAGGAAGGAAAATTATGTGGATATATTGAAGCAACATCTCAAGGCATCAGTCAGGAAGTTAAAGCTTGGTCGCAAATGGGTCTTCCAAATGGACAATGACCCCAAGCATACTTCCAAAGTTGTGGCAAAATGGCTTAAGGACAACAAATTCAAGGTATTGGAGTGGCAATCACAAAGCCCTGACCTCAATCCTATAGAACATTTGTGGGCAGAACTGAAAAAGCGTGTGCGAGCAAGGAGGCCTACAAACCTGACTCAGTTACACCAGCTCTGTCAGGAGGAATGGGCCAAAATTCACCCAACTTATTGTGGGAAGCTTGTGGAAGGCTACCCGAAACGTTTGACCCAAGTTAAACAATTTAAAGGCAATGCTACCAAATACTAATTGAGTGTATGTAAAATTCTGACCCACTGGGAATGTGATGAAAGAAATAAAAGCTGAAATAAATAATTCTCTCTGCTATTATTCTGACATTTCACATTCTTAAAATAAAGTGGTGATCCTAACTGACCTAAGACAGGGAGTTTTTACTAGCATTAAATGTCAGGAATTGTGAAAAACAGAGTTTAAATGTATTTGGCTAAGGTGTATGTAAACTTCCGACTTCAACTGTATCTGCCATAGAGCTCAACAATTCACACTCCAAAATTAACACGGAATCAGCTTGAATTCAGTTTGATGTCCTAGTATGAAGCATTCAGACATTCTAAGACTGCTGACATAGTAGCACTGATTACATCCCTTTCCCTAGATGTACATTTGTAATGAATGTGATGAACAGTCATTCCAATATGATGTATGGTATTTCATTAAATGATGTAATGAGACAGAAATTCAATGAACAATTATAACTAATGCATTTTGTTTTACATGATCATTATTCATGACTCTCCATCTTGTATAATGGATGATCTGAAGACCGTGAGTAATTACTTATTTGTCTGTTTTGTTTATTGACAACCTATAACACAAGACAAAGAACAGACCAGAGTGTTAATCTGATACTATGAATAAGTACAGGCCTTGTGAACAGCAGTGTGTCTTCTTCAAGGCTACAAATTCAATCAGTTTCTTTAGATGTATCAATACTCTCCCCAAATGTTCTCAAGGTAGGTTGGATTATGATGTATAGATGTTCTTGAAATTATACTGAATGTAAACTCAGCAAAAAAAGAAACGGCCCTTTTTCAGGACCCTGTCTTTCAAAGATAATTCGTAAAAATCCAAATAACTTCACAGATTTTCATTGTAAAGAGTTTAAACACTGTTTCCCATGCTTGTTCAATTAACCATAAACAATTAATGAACATGCACCTGTGGAACGGTCGTTAAGACACTAACAGCTTACAGACGGTAGGCAATTAAGGTCACAGTTATGAAAATTTAGGACACTAAAGAGGCCTTTCTACTGACTCTGAAAAACACCAAAACAAAGATGCCCAGGGTCCCTGCTCATCTGCGTGAACGTGCCTTAGGCATGCTGCAAGGAGGCATTAGGACCGCAGATGTGGCCAGGGCAATAAATTGCAATGTATGTACTGTGAGACACCTAAGACAGCGCTACAGTGAGACAGGACGGACAGCTGATCGTCGTCGCAGTGGCAGACCACGTGTAACAACACCTGCACAGGATCGGTACATCCGAACATCACACCTGCGGGACAGGTACAGGTTGGCAACAACAACTGCCCGAGTTACACCAGGAACGCACAATCCCTCCATCAGTGCTCAGACTGTCAGCAACAGGCTGAGAGAGGCTGGACTGAGGAATTGTAGGCCTGTTGTAAGGCAGGACCTTACCAGACATCATTGGTAACAACGTCGTCGCCTATGGGCACAAACCCACCGTCACTGGCCCAGACAGGACTGGCAAAAAGTGCTGTTCACTGGCGAGTCGCGGTTTTGTCTCACCAGGGGTGATGGTTGGATTCGCGTTTATCGTCGAAGGAATGAGCGTTACTCCGAGGCCTGTACTCTGGAGCGGGATCGATTTGGAGGTGGAGGGTCCGTCATGGTCTGGGGCGGTGTGTCACAGCATCATCGGACTGAGCTTGTTGTCATTGCAGGCAATCTCAACGCTGTGCGTTACAGGGAAGACATCCTCCTCCCTCATGTGGTACCCTTCCTGCAGGCTCATCCAGTCATGACCCTCCAGCATGACAATACCACCAGCCATACTACTCGTTCTGTGCGTGGTTTCCTGCAAGACAGGAATGTCAGTGTTCTGCCATGGTCAGCGAAGAGCCCGGATCTCAATCCCATTTAGCACATCTGGGACCTGTTGGATCGGAGGGTGAGGGCTAGGGCCATTCCCCCCAGAAATGTCTGGGAACTTGCAGGTGCCTTGGTGGAAGAGTGGGGTAATATCTCACAGCAAGAACTGGAAAATCTGGTGCAGTCCATGAAGATGAGATGCACTGCAGTACTTAATGCAGCTGGTGGCCACACCAGATACTGACTGTTACTTTTGATTTTGACCCCTCCTTTGTTCAGGGACACATTATTCCATTTCTGTTAGTCACATGTCTGTGGAACTTGTTCAGGTTATGTCTCAGTTGTTGAATTTTGTTATGTTCATACAAATATTTACACATGTTAAGTTTGCTGAAAATAAACGCAGTTGACAGTGAGAGGACGTTTCTTTTTTTGCTGAGTTTATATTCCATAGAACCCTGATCCTGACACAATAGAGTGTTTCTGCCATAGAGCCCAGTGCTGGTTATCACTTAACATGAAAATAATAATTTGATCGGGATAGGCCAATAACTAAAAAAAGATTATTAATGAAGTTAATCAGATCGTGTTGGTGCCCACAGCCCCTACATGAGGGAGGCTTGATTGGTCCTGTTTGTTCTGTACATAGTGATGTAGTCTACCAGACAGAACTCACCTCTCTGTTTTACATCTTATTGTCAGGTTCAGGCTATTTACAACATGAGACCCAGGAGAACAAGCTGAAGAGGGAGGCATCAGCTGTTGAGCTTGGTAAGTGTGAGAGAGTCTGGAGGAGAGAGGATTGGTTCAGGGAACATTAGTGATGTTATTCTGTTTTTCAGACTAATTCATTTGGTAATGTATCAAATAGCCAATAGATCAGTTGATTGTTGGTTCAGCTCAGATAACTGTTGAATGTAGAAAACAATTATTGTACCACTTCCATCAAATTATAATGTGTCTTTATAGGCATACTATTGAATTAATGAATTAATTGCTTAATCAAACAACCAATTAAATATGTTAATTGCTTTCTCTCAGAGTTGAAGATGGAAAAAGAATTAAAAGAGATATTAAGAGATGAGATGATGAAACAACTAGAGGAGAAAGACAAACAACTGGATGATATGACCCAGGAAGTGAGAGAGAAAGAGAGACTACTGGAGGGAAAAGATAATGAAATAAAGGAGAAGAAGGTTGAACTAGGAGACAAAGACAAGAAAATAAAGGAAAAAGACCATCAACTAGAGGACAGAAACTATAGACTGGGAGAGAAGGACAAACTACTAGAAGAAAAAGAAAGTGAACTAAAAGAGAGGAGACAGGAACTAGAAGAGAAATATAAACTACTAGAGGAGAGAGAGAAGCAGTTAAAGGAACGAGACAAACAAGTGGAGGATGTCAACAATGAAAATGCTAAACTGGGTAAGATTATTACTACCATTAATACATTTAGCCTACTGTACTTTCCTCAATTCTCAGGAATATTGTTTTACATCACTTTCCCTCTGCATCATATTTCTGTCTAAATTCTTTAACACAGAATTCAGATGTTAGTCTTCCTTTGTTATTTCAGCTCAACAGATATGTGATGTGAAGACTGAGGTAGAGGGACTGAGAAGAGAGACCTCAGCCCAGATGACTGGTGAGTGAGATATGTGATACTTAACATTAACATTTCACGAGAAACCCAGAACTACCCTTAAGTAGGTCTATGTGCCTTCATGTGTTACTGAGGTAAATGTTCCCATTATAAATGGATGTTATTTGTTGTTTTAGAACATGGAGACACCTCAGATTAATGAATTAATTGCTTAATCAAACAACCAATTAAATATGTTAGTTGCTTTCTCTCAGAGTTGAAGATGGAAAAAGAATTAAAAGAGATATTAAGAGATGAGATGATGAAACAACTAGAGGAGAAAGACACACAACTGGATGATATGACCCAGGAAGTGAGAGAGAAAGGGAGACTACTGGAGGAGAAGAACCAGATAATGGGACAGAGGGATAAACTATTAGAAGAGAAAGAAAACCAACTGGAACAGAAAGAGAAGCAACTAAAGGATAGAGACATTCAACTAGAGACACTGAGAAAGAACCTGCAGGACAAGAACAGCCAAGTAGAGAACTTCAGTGTCCTACTGCAGGAAAAAAACCTTCAACTAGAGGCACTGAGAAAGAACCTGCAGGACAAGAACAGCCAAGTAGAGAACTTCAGAGTCCTACTGCAGGAAAAAGACCTTCAACTAGAGGCACTGAGAAAGAACCTGCAGGACAAGAACAGCCAAGTAGAGAACTTCAGAGTCCTACTGCAGGAAAAAGATCTTCAACTAGAGGCACTGAGAAAGAACCTGCAGGACAAGAACAGCCAAGTAGAGAACTTCAGAGTCCTACTGCAGGAAAAAGACCTTCAACTAGAGGCACTGAGAAAGAACCTGCAGGACAAGAACAGCCAAGTAGAGAACTTCAGAGTCCTACTGCAGGAAAAAGACCTTCAACTAGAGGACAGGAACCACAGACTGGAAGAGAAAGACATACTACTGGAAGAGAGGGACAAACTACTGGAGGAAAAATATAATGAACTAAAAGAGAGGAGACAGGAACTAGAAGAGAAATATAAACTACTACAGGAGAGAGAGAAGCAGTTAAAGGAACGAGACAAACAAGTGGAGGATGTCAACAATGAAAATGCGGAACTGGGTAAGATTATTACAACCATTAATACATTTAGTCTACTGTACTTTCCTCAATTCTCAGGTTATTGTAGACTCTCCTCTGAGTTGGGAATATTGTTTTACATCACTTCATACTTTCCCTCTGCATCATATTTCTGTCTAAAGTCTTTAACATAGAATTCAGATGTTAGTCTTCCTTTGTTATTTCAGCTCAACAGATATGTGATGTGAAGACTGAGCTAGAGAGACTGAGAAGAGAGACCTCAGCACAGATGACTGGTGAGTGAGATATGTGATACTTAACATTAACATTTCACGAGAAACCCAGAACTACCCTTAAGTAGGTCTATGTGCCTTCATGTGTTACTGAGGTAAATGTTCCCAATATAAATGGATGTTATTTGTTGTTTTAGAACATGGAGACACCTCAGATACAGGTTCCATACTCCCAGTCAGGAGGAGACACAGCATGGATTATCCTCTACGCAGTGAGTTATCAATATTGTCCTGCTTTCTCCTACTGTTTCTAGTCTATAGTGGACCATCCTTCACTTAGTGCGTTATCAATGTTGCCTCAAACTGTCATCAATCTTGATATTCTCTATTTTCTCCAATAATCTATATTTCACTATGATGTGTAATGTATTTGTTGTTTGTGTATACTATGTTTTTAAATGTGTCACTGATGAAACAGTATGTTGACCAGTTCTCTATGTTGTGTTTCAGTGGGAGGAGAGACCTCAGGTACAGACCCCACACTTCCACTGAGGAGGACAAACAGCATGGAGTTAAATCCTCCTGAAAGTGAGTTATGGATGTAGCTTGTACATTATATTTGACACTGTGTTGTACATTATCCAGAGAGTCAGTGTGTTGAACAGTGCTGTGTGTTGTGTTGTGTTGCAGTGGGAAGAGAGAGCAGCAGTCCAGACTCCCCAGTGTCTCCCAGTGTGTCTGAGCTGAGACTGGTGCTGCTGGGGAGGACTGGGGCTGGGAGGAGTGCAGCAGGAAACACCATCCTTGGCAGAGAGGAGTTTGGGGCCCAGGCCAGCCCCTCTGCAGTGACCCAGAGGAGTAAGAGGAGAGAGGGGGACGTGTCTGGGAGACGGTTGGTGCTGGTGGACACTCCAGACTGGTTCTGTCCTGGACTCTCTCTGGATGAGATGAGACAGGATGTGGGGCTCTGTGTCCGTCTGTCTGCCCCAGGACCCCACGCCTTCCTCCTGGTCATACCAGTGGAGCCCTCCAGGGGGGAGGAGAGAGGGGTGCTGGAGAGAATAGAGGAGATGTTTGGGGAGGGTTGTTGGGAACATACTGTGATTCTATTCACCCATGCTGATGGCCTGAAAGAGCAGAGCATTGAGGAGTTTCTCCAAGCAGGGAGTCAGGACCTCCAGCAGCTTGTAGAGAAATGTGGGAGCAGGTACCACGTCCTCAACATTAAGGACAGGGCCCATGGCACTCAGGTCCCAGAGCTGCTGGAGCAGGTAGAGGAGATGGTGGCAGGAAACAGAGAGAGATTCTACAGCAGTCAGACCTACCAGGAGGCAGAGGACCAGGTCAGAGAGATGGAGGGAAAGATCCAGAGGGAGAAAGAGGAGAGGAAACAGAGGGAGGAGAGAGAGGTGAGAGATAGGCTTCAGAAGGAGTTGCAGGACTCGCTGAGGAAGATAGAGGGAGTGATCCAGGAACATGAAGGAGATATCAGAACACTCAGTGAAAGAACCACTGAACTGGAGAGACAGGTGAAAGAAGAGAGGGATGAGGAGAAGAAAAGGGAGCTGGAGAGAGAGCTGAAGAAAGAGTTTGATAGGAGGGAGGGGATGGAGAGAAAGCTGGAGAGATTTAGAGAGAAGAGAGAGAATGAGAGGAGAGAGATGGAGGAGAGACACAGACTGGAGATAGAGGAGATGATGGAGAACTATGAAGGAGAGGTCAGAGTTGAAGCAGAGAGAAACCTGATGAAGATAGTCCTACCTGAGTTACAGAGGAACATCATGATCTCACAGACAAAGATGCAGAGGGAGTTCAGCAGACAGATGGAGGAGAAGAATAGACAGATGGAGGAGAAGGATGGAGAAATGGAGAGACTGAGACAGAACTTGAAAGAGGTCAGTAAAGCTCACTCAGTGTTGCAGAAGAGACTGGTACGAGAGGGGAGAGGTCAGAGGGCACTGATAGGAGTGTTGAGCTGGGTCAGGAGAAACTCATCAAGTTGGCTTCTCCACAATCTGATATGATTCACCATCACAGTCCATGTGTAGAACCAGATCAGCTCTGCTGTCCACTGTGCCGTGGTGAGTGTCATAGTGAACATGGGGAAAACAGGCCAGAATAATGTATTGTCCTGTCTACTTTGTCTAGAGAATGAGGGGAGGGAGGTCTGTAAGGTTCTTGATGAGACTTAGGCCAGAATTCCAAACCAACGTAGATGATTGAATGTGCACTGCAGGCTTTTAGAATGGAGAGGGTTGAGGTGGATCAGGGGGTCGTTGGGAGGAGTCAGAGACTGAGAACTCTAAAGATCTGAGTGAGACTTTTACTCAATGTTGTAGGAGGTCTACTATTGAACAGAGAGAACCATACTGTATTTACCACACATCAGTTCCTGTTCTTAATCAATCAAATTGCACAATCAAATTATATGTTTTATGTTGAAACTTTAAAATTGAGTGAACAAATTTTAAGAACACCTCAGAACAGCCTCAATTCGTCGTGCCATGGACTCTACACAGTGTCAAAGCGTTCCATAAGGATGCTGGCTCATGTTGACTCCAATGCTTCCCACAGTTGTGTCAAGTTGGCTGGATGTCCTTTGGGTGGTGGACCATTCTTGATCCACACAGGAAACAGTTGAGCATGAAAAACCCAACGGCGTTGCAGTTCTTTACACAAACCAGTGCGCCTTGCACCTATTACCATACAACGTCCAAAGGCACTTAAATCTTTTGTCTTGCCCATTCACCCTCTGAATGGCACACATCCTTCTTTAACCTTTCTCCTCCTCTTCATCTACACTGATTGAAGTTGATTTAACAGGTGACATCAATAGGGGATCATAGCTTTCACCTGGATTCACCTGGTCAGTCTATGTCATGGAAAGAGCAGGTGTTCCTAATGTTTTGTACACAGTGTATGTCTACAGTGAATTGATGAGTAATGCATTAGATTATTGTTCAGTTGTTGGATGAGACAACATTTTTGTGGAGGGGTTAGAGAGGAGACCAGTTAGAGAGAATCACACTGTATTATCCTACACTGTGAGAGCAACGTAGGAGTGTTATTATTTTACCACAGTCACACAGTTTTTTTCTATTTGCTGACCTTCACCAATCAAAGTTCATCAGCATACTGTTGTTATGATGTTATGTTCCATGTTGAAACCTTAAACATATCTCTACAGTACTCGCTCGTGGACAGACAGGCAACGCGATGCTCACGCAAGATGTGGTTCAGGGTTCAGAGATCACAGTGAAGGATTGATGAGTAATACATGTGTTTATTATGGTCTGTTAGTTGAACCCATTACCCAGTGGCTAGTAATCAGTGATTTGGATGTAGCTTCCAGTTACCACGGTGTTGTCTCATATTAATGGTGGGAATCTATCCCAATGGAACTCTCACACCACCTGAGACTGATATCGTTGAAATAAAGAAATACAACTTTATAAGCCATCAGTGTTTGGAGATTGTTTTGTCTTGGATGATCCTCTACAGTACAGAGCTGAGCTATCAACAGTGACCTGGTCTAACAGCTGGCCTCTCTCTTTACCTGGCACACAAATACACACTTGCATGCATGCACACACACACACACTACTACTACTAATACTACTACTAATACTACTACTAATACTCTAGGACAGCAGTTTCAGAAGACCAGAGGAAGTGATGGAGCATCAGTCTGAATGGAGATGTCCAAATGACAAACTGGCGAGGATTTAAAGAGACATGCAGTAACCTTCTCTGACCAGCAGATGGCTCTGCTACACCACCAGAGGAGCAGGAGGAACCATGAGGAGTATAAGAGCACCAGCAATCCATTCAACACCTGATTCCAACCACTTTTGATTTGATACCCAAACAGACACAGAGAGAAATACATGTATTATGTTGCTTGTTTTACTATATAGAAATTGGTTTGTTAATTTGTATCAGATACAGTATATGTTACTACAATCAATATTGTATTAAATCAGTATCAATAAATATACCAGTGTTTATGTTGTACAGTGGTAAGCACAATTTGGATTACATTTTCTGTCATAAAGAAATACCTTGATACTCACATTATAGTGTGAATAATGTTGTAACTTTTCATTTACGATTAATGTAAGATGTCCACTTTCAAACGTTATGGTTATTTAGTGGAGCTTTGAGAGGGCTGTTTTTCCATCAGAAACTGTGGCCCTTAGTAGTCAGGGAGGGAATAGTCGAAGGTTGGTCATGGAAAAGTTAACCCTGTAATATTTAGGCACTACACTACTTTACAACTGTTGGAAATGGTATCACACAGGAGCACGATAAAGGAAAACATTAAAGAGCAGAAGTACAGTACTTTACAATCAAATAAATAAATAACACACTGTAAACCAATCATATCAAAATCACTTATTTTGACCTTTACGTCCAAATATAGTTTCCAGTGTCTCTAATGACCAGTGTCCACACCTCCACTTCCAGAGAGTGAGAGAGAGAGGTGGTCAGTCGTCCTCTGTGCAGCCCAGTAGCTCCATCCTGAGTGTGATACGTCTGTACCAGAACCAGGGGATGAGGCGGAGGAAGAGACCATATATGGGGCGGCTGGATTAAGTTCTTCCTGTGGGTGTTGTTGTCAATGTTACACCTGTCACCAAGACAACCACAGATACAGTCATACACACTGCCACCAAAGCCTAGTTTATACCTGGTGCTAACATGCGTTGTTTATCCTGATCTTATCCACATTCTGATTGTACCACATTTTCTGATATGCGTCTACACATGGTATTAAAATGTGTCTCATATCCGTCCACTGTGTCCGCATTGTGACCAGATTTCCAAGTCCTTCCCTGTATGTAATTTATTTGACAGATTTTATTTTAAGACACATATTGATGTCATAAGTCAATGGTGCCACCTGACAATGATTTTAAAAGGTGGGATAATGATGATTTAAATAGTTTCACTTTCCAGATCTGTCTACACTTGTAAGATATCCAGACACAACGCGTGTCTGACTACCGCCAGGGTAGTGGGTTCGATCCCCGGGACCACCCATACGTAAAAATGTATGCGCACATGACTGTAAGTCGCTTTGGATAAAAGCGTCTGCTAAATGGCATATTATTATTATTATTATCACAATCAGATTGTAATGTGTCTTTTACTCGTCTATATCCTTCCAAGAATGTGTGTGGCTCAGTCAGTAGAGCATAGTGCTTCCATGACCAAGGGTTGTGGGTTTGATTCCTGCTGGGGCCATCCATATGTATGACTATAAGTCATTTTGAAAAAAAGGCATATATTATTATTATTATAATATAAGATCAGGACAAAGGACACATGTTAGAACCAGGTATAAATGGAGCTCTGTCTCTCTTTCATATCTGAGATCTCTTTTCTGTTTCTGTGTCTTAATCAACCAACCAACCAATCAATCCATATGATCAAGTGTTTATACCTTGTCCTTGTGGTGTGCTTCCTCCGGGTACATAGTCCACCTCAGTCCATCATTGATGTAGGCCAGTTTATAGGAGAGTACAAACTGGACACGGCCAAAGTCCTTAGCTCCCTGAGTCACTATACCTGTTACTTTAGTGGGAACCAACAGGTCTACCCAGGGGCGGTGTGTTCATTAGGGCGATATGGGCGACGCACTGCCAAACGGGAAAAGGAAGGGATTTTTTTTCTAATCAATTATATCACGGCAACAGTAGTTATCAGTGTTCTAATCTAGACGTCTGATCTGCCACTAAATGTCCAATCAGGCTAAAGTCGTGCTTCAAATGTCCCCGCCCGTTTTGGGGCGATTTCAGTCAGGTTGAAAATCGCCCAGAAGTCTCTCATAGCCTCTAATGTAAAATCAATTTTTTTCAAATATCAGAGCTTTCAATACAATCTCTATGGGTTTCTGAGGGCTTGCACTTACGCGCTTTCGTCATACGTAACATAACCATGAACGTAACTAAGAAAAGAGCGGGTAGCCTCATCAATCAATTCACTACTACTGTCAAAATGGCTAGCCTTCAGTGCAACTCGATTGTCTCTTTGAAAGAAGTTCCTTTTTGTCGGCGAACAAATCAAGATAAATTGGCAACGAAACAATTAGGACCTCCCAGACCAAATTTAATAATTCAACAGGTTTCTACTAAGCAGAGTCGTGAACACTGTCTACGAGAATCGAGACGACCTCATAGAATGTTTTGAAGCCATTCGGACGGGTTCATTGGGTTCATTTGACCAGCCCACCGTGAGAGAGGCATCTGGCTACGTGAGGATGCTACATGATGAAGATTTTTTTTTTTTCCTGCGGCTTTTTCACAAAATCATGCCCCACGTCGACATTCTGTACCAGAAGCTACAGAAGAAGGACATCGATGCTGTCTTTATCAAACGTGCCCTCGACAGCTTCACAATCAGTGTGCAGGCCATAAGGTAAGATTAAACAATATCATTCGATCTTTCTCAAAGCAGAGCTTTATTTGAAAATGTATGCATGAAAGGAGACTGCATTTGTGTTTGAAATTACATTATTCTCATTATATATGGCCAGTGGTGTAATCTAGCTTATTTTATATACTATGTGTACTGTACAGTGGTGCTCATAAGTGTATGAACACATTCTAAAGTTGACTAAAAAGAGGAATAAAAAAATAAAAAAATCATCTTTTGGAAATTGATCTTAATGACTTAATTAAAAAAGTTGGAAAATCCAACCTTTAAGGACACCAATTTTCTTTTCTTTTTTATTCCTCTTTTTAGTCAACTTTAGCATGGGATCATAAGCTTATGAGCACCACTGTATACTGTGCTGAACATCCAGGCTATGTGAGACACAAAGGCTAACTTAAACACTAAAGACTTTATGCATCCCTGCCCATTTTAAGTGGAACTGAAGTATTTGTACTATACATGGATACATTGCATATACCTGTGCATCACATAGACAACAATACTGTACAAAGCCAACAAACACATTGGTCTGTTTGCCTTCAGGGACTCCTCTCAATAGCAGCTGCAAGAAGCAACAGGAGCCAAAAGACCCAGAACAGCTTTGAGAGAAGAGGAGAAGCAGAGGCTGTCTGAAGAGGTCTGCAACACCATCCTGGATCACACCAAAGAAAGGTTCTCTTTCTCTGGCCACCTTGTGAGTGCTACCTTACTGCAAGCAGACATGTTTGAAAGGTACTGCCATTCATTTCCTGATGAGGCTCTGAATGCCACTGTGAATGCATACCCCATGCTGAGCAAGGCAAAGCTCAAGACAGAACTATCTCTGATCTATGAGAATCCTGAATTCAAGGGATGCTGTGGTGCACTGGCACTGTACCAGGTTCTCATGAGCTACAACCTCCAGGAGACGTTCTCTGAGACTGTGACTCTGTTGAACATCCTCATAACTACTCCCATGACAACAGCTGAAGCTGAGAGATGTTTCTCAACTTTGACACGAGTTAAGACATTCCTGCGAAATTCAATGGGCCAGGAACGTCTGAATGCACTGGCCATGCTTTCCATGGAGAGGGAACTAGTCCTCAGCATGCCTGATTTCAATGAGAAAGTCATTGAACGCTTTGCTGTATTGAAACAGAGAAGAGAACAGTTTCAGTACAAGTAATGTAGCCTCTCTCTCTCTTTGTCCCTCCCTGTCTGTCTCTTTAACACACACACGCCCAAATCAGTTCACAGTTGATGTTGTTTAAAATAGTTATTTTTCATTTAAAAAAAAGTTTTTAAAAAAATAATCTGTTCATGTTCATTTTTACAAATCTATACAATTGGCCAGAATATGGTTGTTCATATTTACAAATCTATACAATTGGCCAGAATATGGTTGTTCATTTTTACAAAGCCATACAGATAGCTGTGTTTACCTTTTCTAGAAATGACTTTCAAATTCTGTTTTCAGGCAAAATGTCTATCACTGTTCATTTTCACAAATCTATACAAGAGGGCAGAATATGGAAGTCTATAAAAATGTCTTATTACCAATAACTTGCATCAATGTTTTCAGTAGCCTCTATCAAAAGCTCCTGCTTGCTTGTTGTGAATTATGCTCAGGTGCACATATTTCCAATTCAACCATGAGGCAAAAAATGTGGTAAAAGCTCTTGTTGATCCTGCAATCTGAACAAATACCAAGATTCTGTATTTTCAGCTGATATTTCATTTGTTTATGGAAATGCATATTGTTTATGCAGTGTTGAGGAATGTGAAAGAACACCCTTGATTATTTTTACTGTGATAACTTATTTTGATTTTGTAAGCCAACACTTTTGAGATCAGTCAATAAATGCTTCTGGTATTGACTTATATGCTGCCCCTGTCTTCATGTTGTTGCTGGACATATCTTTTTAAAAATGTGTGTAGGTCACCTAAATCATCAGAAAAATTGCCCCCACTGAGAATTTTTTCAGGAGCCGCCACTGGGTCTACCTGAGAGAGGGAGAGAGAGAGAGAAAGGACAGAGAGAGGAGGAGGGAGAGAGAGAGAGAGAGAGCGAGAGAGAGAGCGAGAGAGAGAGAGAGAGACAGAGAGGAGAGAGAGAGAGAGAGAGAAAGAGAAAGAGAGAGAACTGAACTTTTGTGTCACAACACAGTCATGACATACTTATCTTATTACAATGTATTCCTGTTTTGGAAGGTTTAACATTTGACCATGGTCTGATGAAGCATATGTAAAAAGGTGTCTTCAGGTGATGATGTCACTGACCTGTGAGCTCACAGTCTATAAGCTATATGCGCAGAGTACAGTGGCCCCTGCAGACTTGTGGGTAAACACGTATGTACTGCGCTTCGATTGGTGGAGGGAAGGTGTTGGCCAGTGTTCCTTGCTCTGAAGGACAACATCAGTCCTGCAATGGATAGTCCCCAGGTCCAGATGAACCCAATGTTCCAGGTCTGTCCCATCATGGAGATAGGTATCTCATATGCAGTCATTAACTGTCTCACTCTGAGATCCACCAGATAGCGTCTCTACTGTTAAAACTCAGTCATCTTCTCTGTTCTGGTTCATTCTCCCCCACAAACAGGCTCCTCTGGCTGGCTCTGATGGGGAGCAACATTTCTACTGACGCCAGTCAGCGTCTCTACTGTTAAAACTGAGTCATCTTCTCTGTTGAGCTGTACATCATTTATTTATTTATTCTTTACTTCTATTAGTCAGTCCATCCTTTTGTTCTTCTCTTTCTTCCTCCATACTTCCATTCTTCAGTCCAACATCTTCACTCTCACTGACTGAGACTTCAGCTTCAAAATGACAGAAACATCCTCCACATCCTACCAGCTCTCCTCTCTTTCTTCACAGCTCCTGTGTGAGTGTGAGTGGAGAGACATCTGGTCCTGGAGGAGTGTGAGTAGAGAGACATCTGGTCCTGGAGGAGAGTGAGTAGAGAGACATCTGGTCCTGGAGGAGAGTGAGTGGAGAGACATCTGGTCTTGGAGGAGAGTGAGTGGAGAGACATCTGGTCCTGGAGGAGTGTGAGTAGAGAGACATCTGGTCCTGGAGGAGTGTGAGTGGAGAGACATCTGGTCCTGGAGGAGTGTGAGTGGAGAGACATCTGGTCCTGGAGGAGAGTGTATAGTAGGGGAGTGGTGCTGGGGTCTGTGTGTGTCCTTGGTCCCTGTGGAGGATGGGGGTCCAAGGGGTCCGTCTCGTTCATTCTCCCCCACAAAACAGGCTCCTCTGGCTGGCTCTGATGGAGAGCAGAGAGGCCCTAGTACCAGGACGTGACAACATTGTTACTGACGCGACACCAGGACAGCACAGAGGGCTTAAATAGCTAACACACATACACACAGAGGCACACTCAAATGTAAAACAGCAAGATACCTAATTTGATAATGTGTCCATGTAAGCATTGAACCTCAAGACCAGTCTTATAATATTTATCCTGTGATGACTCACATAAAACATTATACAAGTTCACATTCACTGTGCTGGCAGTTTCTTCCTGCATATTCTACAGGACACACACATGAGTTGTTGGCCTCCAGGTCTGTACACACACCTCCGTTCCTGCACAGCCCGCTCTCACACTCATTCACATCTGGAACACAAACACCAACCAGGAAAAACTGTTACATACATTTATGGGACTGTCATTATTCCATACAGCTATTTCTATTTATGGTGTGTTGACACAGTGTGTGAGCTGTCATAACTCATTATACCCATGAAAGCGTGAGGACATGTGTACTACATCATTAGAGTGACCACCACTGAGTGACCTCATTAAGAATGGCCAGATTAGGCCACTCCCTCCAGCCTGGGGGGGCATATTAGGCCTCAGCCGCTAGACAAGCTGACCCCCGGGTTAGTGTGTGTGTGTGTGTGTGTGTGTGTGTGTGTGTGTGTGTGTGTGTGTGTGTGTGTGTGTGTGTGTTTGGGTGATGTGTGTGTGTGTGTGTGTGTGTGTGTGTGTGTGTGTGTACTTACTGTGTTGGCAGTGGGCTCCAGAGTAACCAGGGGAGCAGTCACAGTGATACCCCAGGAAGACATCACCTCGTTGGGCATCAGTGGTCTCACACACACCCATTGTGGCATGGATTGGGCTGGCACGGGCCTGGACACAACAACAACTTTTTGGTATCAATTGGTTTTCAACACTAAGCATAAGCACAGGACAACATATGACCTCTTTCACTGTCTGTCCCATGATCAGCACAGGGATATACACTGAGTATACAAAACATGACACAGACTGGGCAGGTGAATCCAGGTGAAAGGATGAATCTTTCTATTCTCAGTGTATGTCAGAGTAGGGCTGTTACCATGACTGTATTCCTGCCACACCGGCGGTCACGAGTCATGAAGGCGGTCACGAGTCATGAAGGCAGTCGAATTCAACGTGACCGTTTAGTCATGGTAATTAGGCTTCTCCAAGCTCTGATGCTGATGATGGTCATTAGTAGCCTACCAAACTTGCTAACTGCCTGGTACTCTGCACTCTATTGTCCCTCTAATCACTCTGACATCAATTATCAAAAATCTAATCAAACACTTCATAAGAGCCCATCATGTGCTGATGTTGCGCAACATTTCTATAGGATACGCAATTGCGTGAGAAAACAGAGTGATGGCCTCTATTAAAAATAGGAAGATCCCATCAGCTTTCTATAGGCTAGGCCTACTATATTTATTTCTCAACTTTCCTAATATTAAGGACATTGCTTCTCTTTACAACAGGAGTAAGCTTAATTGTCTGGCATGAAAAGGAACCACGGGAAAAGCGTCCTCCATTAGCTATTTAAATGCATAGATGTTTTTTTTCAGCTGCCCCTATTTCGAGACAAGTGCATGATAATGGGTCATTCTAAATCAACACAAATTTCACACTTATATTATTTAGTATATGTAAACACAAGATTAAATCAAGAATAGTGTGATGGGTGACAATATTAGCCTATCACTAGTGAATGATATATTATCACTGGTGAATGATGCCCAGTTTAAGGGAAGAAACAGCACATTTTTCAGATCATAGTCGCACACCTCATGTAGCCTAGCCCACAGGCCTATATGTTTTGATAAGGTTTGTATCACAACTAAAGTGGCCAAATAACTTCTTAAAATGAAGCATATTAATCCACTTTACAACGGGTGTAGAGCCTAACTGGCATACATACGCAGCGCTTGAGATTCAAGCACCTTTATAATAAAAACCTTACATGCATAATCACATTTGTGGTCACTTCTGAGAATGGTGTTTTCCTGCTAATGGCACATTCGCGCTTATAGCCTACTGCCATGTGCCCATTGCTGTGCTTATAATGTGAAGAAATAGCCTAATAGTTTATCAACATTTTAAGCTAAAAGTTCTCATCTGTTGCATCAGGCTCAATGCTTAAAACAGTTTTTTTGATGCTAGTGGTTGTATTAATTTGGGATCTATCGCATCCCACAGCTTTCCCAGACTATGTTTGGAATATTTCTCGCACAGAATAGAAAATGTCGACTTTTGTAGATTGACATAGGCTAGTGTTTTTGCTGTTTGTTAGGCCTACTCATCTTGTTGGCTGACGAAAAGTAAATGTGGACAGTTCTTCCAATATCTTCAATATGCGCCTCAGAATTGGATAAGGAATCGCACAGTTGCGTCTTCATTTGTAGCCTGTGAGAAAGACCCGATCACATGACAGAGAGCCATGTGAGGGAGAGGTGCTTCGGCACGCAGCTGGGAGAAGGGGATTATAATTATTATATTCAGCCCAAGGGCACAGCGGCCGCTGGCCGCAAAAGGCATGGATTTTTTTAGGGCATTACAGCCACACAAAGGGGATGCAGCCGGGAAATTTGAGGCATTATTACATTTACGTCATTTAGCAGACGCTCTTATCCAGAGCGACTTACAGTTAGTGAATACATATTTTTTTATACTGGCCCCCCGTGGGAATTGAACCCACAACCCTGGCGTTACAAACGCCATGCTCTATCAACTGAGCTACATCCCTGCCGGCCATTCCCTCCCCTACCCTGGACAACGCTGGGCCAATTGTGCGCCGCCCATGAGTCTCCCGGTCGCGGCCAGCTGCGACAGAGCCTGGATTCAAACCAGGATCTCTAGTGGCACAGTTAGCACTGTGATGCAGTGCCTTAGACCACTGCGCCACTCAGGAGTATACTCAGGAGTATTATCAAGTGCTTGTCAAATTATGAATGAGAGACTGATGAAATGTGTACAGCCTGCGCAAAAAAACTAAGCAGAGCTCAGGCCTTTCATGAAACTTTTTTCAAATCATCATTAGAGTCGCATCATGCAGCCTTAGAATGTATTAAAAATCTAAACATATATCTAACATTTGTATCACAACTAAAGTTACATAAATAACTTGTCACGGTTCAGACAGACGACCAGAGGACCACAATTGCGTCACACCAGAAAGTTTATTAAACTTAAGGGAAAAGGGGAGTAGGGAGTGAATGAAGGCTCCAGGGGTAACAGGGGTCCCGTCCAATGCGCTGGGTCTGTGCCCCCCCCAGTGGCAGCGATGCGTCCTATGAAGCCGGTGGTGGGTGGTCCAGAAGTCCTGGGGGGGGGAGACACAGACACAACAGGGCGGAATGAAACCAGGCAGCAGTACAGTTCAAGGGAAATCCAAAATACGTAGTAGCAAGGCAGAAGGCTGGTCAGAGTTACCGGGATTGAAGAGTAGTCAGGAGTCGTAATGGCAGAAGCAGGTCTGGATCTACTGAGGCAGAAGAGTATCCAAAAAACAGGCAGGTCCGGGGTCACAAAACCAGGGTGAGCCAGAAGCGCGAGCAAACAGGTTCCGGGTGTGAGCTTTGCAGACGATCTGACACCGGAGAGCTGAAAGACAGGGCCTTAAATACTGGGAGAGGTAGTGGGTAATGCAGCGCAGCTGGCAGAGTAATTAGAGCAGAGCAGGGCAGGGACAGGTGGAGCTAGTTAGGCTGAGTAGAGAGAGTGGTGAGCAGAGTGGAAGAAAATTAAGGTGGTAACCCGGTGGAGTGAGAGGCCCATGACAGAACCCCCCCCCCAAGGGACGGCCCCAGAAGTCCCAAGAGCAACACCACGCCGGGCGGGAGGAGGGGAGCCGGAGGAGGGCTAGAACTCCTCCGAACGGTCCGAGTGAACGTCCTCATCCTCGGAGGAAGCCGGAGGGCCGTGGTCGGGAGATGGGACAGGTCCCGAGACAGGATCAGGCACAGGACAGGAAGCCGAGCGGGCCGGACGGTTAGGGACCCCTCTGGGGCGGCCCCTACGGATTGCAGGTTGATCAGGATGCCGTTGGTGGAAAGCGGTGATGAGAGTCCTATCCACAATCCGACTAGCTGGCACCCAGGTCCTCTCCTCAGGTCCATAGCCCTCCCAGTCAATGAGGTACTGGAGACCCCTACCCCTCCGTCTGGACCGAAGCAGGCGGCGGACGGTGTAAACCAGACCACCATCGACGAGCCGTGGAGGAGGAGGACCAGGCGCAGCAGGGACCAGCGGACTCTCATGGATGGGCTTAATCTTAGACACATGGAAAGTGGGGTGCACCCTCAGGGACTTAGGCAGTTGGAGCCGGACAGCAGTTGGGCTAATCACTCTTATGATAGGGAATGGGCCAATGAACCGAGGTGCCAGCTTCTGCGACTCCACCCTGAGTGGCAGGTTCTTCGATGACAACCACACCCTTTGACCAACATGGTAGGTGGGAGCAGGAATTCTCCGACGGTTGGCCCCGGTAGTGTAGCTGGCAACGGATCTGAGGAGTGTGGCTCGGGCTTGTGACCAGGTGCGGCGACATCGACGGGCAAAAGCAAGTGCAGATGGGCAAGTAACCTCCTCTTCCTGGCTGGCAAATAGAGGAGGCTGGTATCCATAAACACATTGGAAAGGGGACATACCGATGGCAGAGCAGGTCAGAGAATTGTGTGCGTACTCCACCCATGTCAATTGCTGCGACCAGGAGTGGGGGTTGCGTGAAGTCATGCATCGCAGTGCCTTCTCGAGCTCCTGATTAGCCCGCTCTGACTGCCCATTGGATTGGGGATGGAATCCGGAAGTCAGACTGACTGTGGCTCCCAGCAGGTGACAGAACTCCTTCCAAAAAGCGGAGGAGAATTGTGGACCACGGTCAGAAACTACATCCTTTGGCAGTCCGTGGATCCGGAAGACGTGTTCCAGGACCACCTGGGCGGTCTCCTTGGCGGTTGGGAGCTTGGGGAGGGGAATGAAGTGTGCCATCTTGCTGAAACGGTCAACGATGGTGAGAATGACGGTCATGCCACTTGAAGGGGGCAGCCCCGTGACAAAGTCAAGGGCGATGTGAGACCAGGGACGTCTGGGCACAGGCAGGGGCTGCAGCAATCCGGCTGGGGGCTGGCAGGACGACTTGTGTTGGTTGCAGATGGGGCAGGCTTGGACGAATTCCCGTACATCCTTCCTCAGAGAGGGCCACCAGAACCTCTGGGCGAGCAGGTTGTAAGTGCGGGTGGAGCCAGGGTGACAAGCTAGGCGGGAGTCATGTCCCCACTGAACGACCTGGGACCTCAGGTCTTCGGGGACAAAAAGGCGGTCAGCTGGGCAAGTGCTGGGACCTGGCTGGTTACGGAGAGCCTCCAGCACCTGTTCCTCAACAGCCCAGGTCAGAGCTGCAACGATGCAGGGACTTGGCAGAATCGACACAGGGTCCTTGGAGGGGGTGTCATCCTTCTGGAATTGACGGGAGAGGGCGTCTGGCTTGGTGTTGCGTGATCCAGGCCGGTATGACAGAGTGAAATTAAACCTGGTGAAGAACAGGGCCCAGCGGGACTGCCTGGAGTTCAACCGTTTGGCCGTGCGGATGTACTCCAAGTTCTTATGATCGGTCCAAACGAGAAATGGAATGGTGGACCCCTCCAGCCAGTGACGCCACTCCTCCAAGGCAAGCTTCACAGCCAGCAGCTCACGGTTCCCTATGTCGTAATTGCACTCAGAGGGGGACAACCGACGTGAGAAAAAGGCACAGGGATGGAGCTTCCTATCCTCCGCAGCCCACTGAGAAATCACAGCACCAACTCCCACATCCGAGGCGTCCACCTCCACAATGAATTGCCGGTCCACATCAGGCATCTGGAGGATGGGAGCGGAGGTGAACCTCACCTTGAGGGTACTGAAGGCTTTGTCGGCTGCTGGGGTCCAGGTGAAGGGTTGCTTGGTGCTGGTTAGAGCAGTGAGAGGGGCAGCAACGGTACTGTAGTTCCGGATAAACTTCCTATAGAAGTTAGCAAACCCCAGAAACTGTTGCAGCTTCTTTCTGTTCTCCGGAACCGGCCATGAAGTGACTGCTGATACTTTGGCAGGATCCATTTGGATACTTCCCTCTGCCACTATGTACCCCAGGAAGGCCACTGTCTTGACGTGAAACTCACATTTCTCTGCCTTGGCGTAGAGGGAATTCTCCAGAAGACGATGAAGGACTTGCTGGACATGGCGGGTGTGTTCAGACGGGTTTCTGGAGTAGATCAAGATGTCATCCAGGTAAACGAAGACAAACTTGTTTAACATGTCCCGCAGTACATCATTCACTAGAGCCTGGAACACAGCAGGAGCATTGGTGAGGCCAAAAGGCATAACCAGATACTCGTAGTGGCCTGTTGGTGTATTGAATGCGGTTTTCCATTCATCTCCCTCCCGGATCCGCACTAGGTGGTAAGCGTTTCTGAGATCCAACTTGGTAAAAACAGTGGCTCCCTGGAGCAACTCAAAAGCAGAGGTGAGCAGAGGCAGAGGGTAACGGTTCTTCACTGTGATGTCGTTGAGTCCCCTGTAGTCGATGCAGGGGCGAAGAGATCCGTCCTTCTTCCCCACAAAGAAGAAGCCAGCACCAGCAGGAGATGAAGATGAACGGATTAATCCTGCGGACAGAGAGCCATTGATGTAGTCCTCCATGGACTTTCTTTCAGGAGCAGACAACGAATAAAGACGACCCTTTGGAGGAGCTGTTCCAGGGAGGAGGTCGATGGCACAGTCGTACGGTCGGTGAGGGGGCAGAGATGTGGCTCTTGCTTTGTTAAACACCTCTCTGAGACCATGGTAGCATTCTGGGACATTGGAGAGGTCAGGAGCGGAGTTAGTAGGTACTGGCCGAGGGGGTAGTGCGGCAGCAAGCAGGCAGGTTCGGTGGCAGTCCTCTCCCCACTCCCTAATCACCCCGGTCACCCAGTCGAGCTGAGGGTTGTGCCGGCGGAGCCATGGGTAACCCAGGATGAGGGGTTGGCCTGGAGAGGGGAGCAGGTGAAACTGGATAGTTTCTTGATGGTTTCCGGACAGACCCATCGAGACCGGGGCCGTGACATGAGTGACCGATCCGAGTAAGTGTCCGTCCAGTGCCCGGGCAGGAATAGGAGGTGTCAAACGGAGGTTCTCCAGTCCCAGTTGGCGTGCCAGCTTGATGTCCATTATGTTGGCTTCGGCGCCAGAATCCACCAGAGCAGCCAGGGTCCGAGTTGAGTCAGAGAGGCGGAGGTGAACTTGCAGCAGGGGTTTGCGGTCGGAGGACTGGATGGTCATTGAACTCAACCGGACTCCCCCTATGCCCGGTGAGCTTCGGCCCTTTAAAGGGCAGGTTACCACACGATGTCCCTCACCTCCACAATAGAGGCAGAGGTTTGAGGTGAAGCGGCGCTGGCGCTCTGCAGGAGTGAGGGAGGCTCGCCCAATCTCCATAGGCTCAGACTGATCAAGCTGACCTGGGTGAGTGGCAGTAGATGACAGGAGCCCAGTCGGATCTCTCCGAATGCCGGTAGTAGGTGGACCTTGGCGCCCCCTCTCACGACGACGGGTCTGTATCCTTCTGTCGATCCTGACAGTCAGTGCGATGGCTTCATCAAGAGTGGAAGGCAGTTCATGGGAGACCAACTCGTCCTTGATATAGTCAGCCAAACTATGGAAGAACGCGTCCACCAACGATGGTGTGTTCCAAGAACTTCGTCTAGCCAGGGTTCGGAAGTCGATGGAATGGTCTGCGACTGTACGTCTGCCTTGTCGAATACTGAACAGTTCACGAGACGCTTCTGCGGTGGGTGAATCCAGGTCAAACACCTTCAGCATCTCCTCAGCAAACAGGTCGAAGGTTGCACATGCGGGGGTTTGACGTTCGAACTCTGCTGTTCCCCAGAGTCGAGCTCGGCCCGTCAGGTGAGTGATGGCATACCCAACTTTAGCCCCCTCCGTGGCGAAGGTCCTTGGCTGCAAGGAGAACTGAAGTCGGCAGCTAGTCAGGAATGGCCGGACCTGGGTTGAATCGCCGTTGAACCGCTCGGGGTTTCCAATCTTGGGTTCCGGAGCAGCGGCTGCAATGACCGGGGCAGGTAACTCGGGGGCTGGGCTGGTGGGCAGACTGGCTGGGGTAAGGTTGGTGAGGAGTTGAATGATCATGGCGAGTTGTTGTTGCTGCTGCTGGAACTGCTGCTCATGCTCATCGGTTTCCATGTCGGGGAAAGTGTGCGCTGAGTCCATAATGGTCAGATCGTACTGTCACGGTTCAGACAGACGACCAGAGGACCACAATTGCGTCACACCAGAAAGTTTATTAAACTTAAGGGAAAAGGGGAGTAGGGAGTGAATGAAGGCTCCAGGGGTAACAGGGGTCCCGTCCAATGCGCTGGGTCTGTGCCCCCCCCAGTGGCAGCGATGCGTCCTATGAAGCCGGTGGTGGGTGGTCCAGAAGTCCTGGGGGGGGGAGACACAGACACAACAGGGCGGAATGAAACCAGGCAGCAGTACAGTTCAAGGGAAATCCAAAATACGTAGTAGCAAGGCAGAAGGCTGGTCAGAGTTACCGGGATTGAAGAGTAGTCAGGAGTCGTAATGGCAGAAGCAGGTCTGGATCTACTGAGGCAGAAGAGTATCCAAAAAACAGGCAGGTCCGGGGTCACAAAACCAGGGTGAGCCAGAAGCGCGAGCAAACAGGTTCCGGGTGTGAGCTTTGCAGACGATCTGACACCGGAGAGCTGAAAGACAGGGCCTTAAATACTGGGAGAGGTAGTGGGTAATGCAGCGCAGCTGGCAGAGTAATTAGAGCAGAGCAGGGCAGGGACAGGTGGAGCTAGTTAGGCTGAGTAGAGAGAGTGGTGAGCAGAGTGGAAGAAAATTAAGGTGGTAACCCGGTGGAGTGAGAGGCCCATGACATAACTATAAATTAAGCATATAAGCATATATGTTTCTGTGCGCACTGCCTCAAATCGTTTGGAGAAAATATCCTTTCTATTTTATTCAGCTACAGTGGCTTGTGAAAGTATTTACCCCCCTTGGCATTTTTCTATTTTGTTGCCTTACAACCTGGAATTAAAATTGATTTTGGGGGGGGTTGTATCATTTGAATTATACAACATGCCTACCACTTTGAAGATGCAAAATATTTTTTATTGTGAAACAAACAAGAAATAAGAAAAAAAAGAAAAGAAAACTTGAACATGCATAACTATCAAACCCCCCAAAGTCAATACTTTGTAGAGCCACCTTTTGCAGCAATTACAGCTGCAATTCTCTTGGGGTATGTCTCTATAAGCTTGGCACATCTAGCCACTGGGATTTTTGCCCATTCTTCAAGGCAAAACTGCTCCAGCTCCTTCAAGTTGGATTGGTTCCGCTGGTGTACAGCAATCTTTAAGTCATACCACGGATTCTCAATTGGATTGAGGTCTGCGCTTTGACTAGGCCATTCCAAGATATTTAAATGTTTCCCCTTAAACCACTCAAGTGTTGCTTTAGCAGTATGCTTAGGGTCATTGTCCTGCTGGAAGGTGAACCTCCGTCCCAGTCTCAAATCTCTGGAAGACTGAAACAGGTTTCCCTCAAGAATTTCCCTGTATTTAGAGCCATCCATCTTTCCTTCAATTCTGACCAGTTTCCCAGTCCCTGCCGATGAAAAACATGGTGTTCTCGGGTGATGAGAGGTGTTGGGTTTGCGCCAGACATAGCGTTTTCCTTGATTGCCAAAATGCTCAATTTTAGTCTAATCTGACCAGAGTACCTTCTTCCATATGTTTGGGGAGTCTCCCACCTGGCTTTTGGTGAACACCAAACATGTTTGCTTAGTTTTTCTTTAAGCAATGGTTTTTTTCTGGCCACTCTTCCGTAAAGCCCAGCTCTGTGGAGTGTACGGCTTAAAGTGGTCCTATGGACAGATACCCCAATCTCTGCTGTGGAGCTATGCAGCTCCTTCAGGGTTATCTTTGGTCTCTTTGTTGCCTCTCTGATTAATGCCCTCCTTGCCTGGTCCGTGAGTTTTGGTGGGCGGCCCTCTCTTGGCAGGTTTGTTGTGGTGCCATATTCTTTCAATTTTTTAATAATGGATTTAATGGTGCTCCGTGTATGTTCAAAGTTCCGGATATTTTTTTATAACCCAACCCTGATCTGTACTTCTCTACAACTTTGTCCCTGAACTGTTTGGAGAGCTCCTTGGTCTTCAACCTCTCCATCCTCTCTCTACCTTATCTGCAGTCTGCAACCTCTCCCTCCTCTACTTGCCTTGCTGTTGTCTGCGGTCTCCTACCTCCCATTCTTCTGCCTTACCGCAGTCTCCAAGTCTCCAACCTCCCCTTCTTCTCCCTGCCTCCCTGCCATACTGCAGTCTGCAACCTCCCCTACCTCTTCATCCTATCTCTACCTTACAGTCTCCAACTCCACGGCTGATTTAGCCCAGTGTCTCCAACATGGTTGGTTAAGGCCCATTCTTTAAGGGTCAGGGCTTAAGACTGGATCCTGGCTCGAAACATGGCTCTGATTTGGTGGGTCACTAGAAAACTTTAAAAGCTGTAGGTGGGTCACAGCAGAGACCCAGTTACAGTTAGGAACTCAAGCAGTTTATAGTGTTGTGTTGCAAGGTGGATGGGTTCTGCAGAGAAATAGGGCTCTGTTTAACTCTACCTCTCTCCTGTTCCTCACATTTATGGAGCTGTGTGTTTTATACGAGGGGAAAACCCAACTCATGCTCTCTGAGACAGAAACAGGACAGGTCCCTAATGCACTACAGCTGGCCCCTGCCCAGAGAGAGAGTGTAACGAGAGAGAAAGCGAAAGAGGAGGGAGAGACAGTCTGAGAAAGAGAGCGAGCAACGCAAGTCTTACTTGCCCAAGAGTATCATTATCATTATCATCATCATCATCATCATCATCATCATGATCAGAATAGATTTACACACTTGCAATCCTCTTTTTCCAGAAACCAAATATTATGTTGCAATCTACTGGTTTCTAAAATACCAGAAAATGAAATCCATAACATAATTCACATGTAAATCACCTGAAACAGTAAGGTCTCTGACAGTGTGGTACTGATTTATACAGCTCAGAACGTACAGTATATGTGAGCTGCCTCATGCACAGTGGACGTGACATGGCTATAGGGACAGACTGCAGCCCATCCAACCAGATGGCCTGGCCCAGCCAAACACATGACATCAGACCTGGGCTGGAGCTGAGCAGGAGCAGGAGCTGGACTGTCCAGGTCCCCTCACAGTGTGAGTGAGCAGGCTAACTAACTCCCCTGAGTGTCTTTGCTCAGAGTCCTGCCAGCTATAAACGCCTCCAACAGTCACAAAGAGAGAGAGAGGGGGGGGGGGGGGGGGGTGGAGAGGAAGATAAAGCAATGGAGAGAGGGAGTGAACGAGTGAGAAAGAGAGGGAAAGAGAAAAAGGGGGAGAGAAGGGGTAAGGGGGGAGGATCCCAGCTCCTTCATCTATACATGGCCTCAACATTTTGAGAGGAGGTGGGGTGTTGAAATGAAATATATACAGTACCAGTCAAAAGTTTGGACACACCTACTCATTCCAGGGATTTTCTTTATTTTTACTATTTTCTACATTGTAGAATAATAGTGAAGACATCAAAGCAATGAAATAACACATATGGAATCAGGTAGTAAACAGAAAAGTGTTAAACAAATCCAAATATATTTATATTTGAAGTTTCTTCAAAGTAGCTACCCTTTGCCTTGATGACAGCTTTGCACACTCTTGGCATTCTCTCAACCAGCTTCATGAGGTAGTCACCTGGGATACATTTCAATTAACAGGTGTGCCTTCTTAAAAGTTCATTTGTGGAATTTATTTCCTTCTTAATGAAGATAGCCCTATTTGGTAAAAGACCAAGTCCATATTATGGCAAGAACAGCTCAAATAAGCAAAGAGAAACAACAGTCCATCATTACTTTAAGACATGAAGGTCAGTCAATACAGAAAATATCAAGAACTTTGAACGTTTCTTCAAGTACAGTCGCAAAAACCATCAAGCGCTATGATGAAACTGGCTCTCATGAGGACCGCCACAGGAAAGGAAGACCCAGAGTTACCTCTGCTGCAGAGGATAAGTTCATTAGAGTTAACTGTACCTCAGATTGCAGCCCAAATAAATGCTTCACCGAGTTCAAGTAACAGACACATCTCAACATCAACTGTTCAGAGGAGACTGTGTGAATCAGGCCTTCATGGTCGGATTGCTGCAAAGAAACCACTACTAAAGGACACCAATAAGGAGAAGAGACTTGCTTGGGCCAAGAAACATGAGCAATGGACATTAGACCGGTGGAAATCTGTCCTTTGGTCTGATGAGTCCAAATTTGAGATTTTTGGTTCCAACCGCCGTGTCTTTGTGAGACGCAGAGTAGGTGAATGGATAATCTCCGCATGTGTGGTTCCCACCGTGAAGCATCGAGGAGGAGGTGTGATGGTGTGGGGGCGCTTTGCTGGTGACAATGTCTGTGATTTATTTAGGCACCCTTAACCAGCATGGCTACCACAGCATTCTGCAGCGATACGCCATCCCATCTGGTTTGCGCTTAGTAGGACTATCATTTGTTTTTCAACAGGACAATGACCCAACACACCTCCAGGCTGTGTAAGGGCTATTTGACCAAGAAGGAGAGTGATGGAATGCTGCATCAGATGACCTGGCCTCCACAATCACCCGACCTCAACCCATTTAGAGATGGTTTGGGATGAGTTGGACCGCAGAGTGAAGGAAAAGCAGCCAACAAGTGCTCAGCATATGTAGAACTCCTTCAAGACTGTTGGAAAATCATTCCAGTTGAAGCTGGTTGAGAGAATACCAAGAGTGTGCAAAGCTGTCATCAAGGCAAATGGTGGCTACTTTGAAGGATCTCAAATGTAAAATATATTTTGTTTTATACTTTTTTAGTTACTACATGATTCCATTTGTGTTATTTCATAGTTTGGATGTATTCACTATTATTCTACAATGTAGAAATTGTACAGTACATTAAACTTAATTATGTCATTACCGTGTGTCAGTAAGGTTAACGTACGTCAGCTCCCCATGAGACAAGCTAGCACGTTATAAAAGACCTGTGTGTGTCTACTTGTGTGTGTGTGCTTGTGTTTGTGTGTGTGTGTGTGTGTGCTTGTGTATGTAAGGCCTTGCCTTCCCTTTTCCTCTTATGGTAAAGATTTACTGGAGATCCACAGATGTTGTTTGATGCCAAACTCATATTTCTCTGTGGTTTACACAGACAGCCTGTGGGTGGATTATATGGGCAGACAATGTAAAGACTTTGGGTTAGGGTTATAGGCTATTGTATACAGGAAGAAAAGAGAGAGGGCTAACATGTTGGCTCAAGATGTGCTCCAGTGTTGAAACATAGCAGGTTATGTGAAGCCAAATGGGTGTGTGTGTGTGTTTCCGCGCGCATGGAGGTTGGAGGTTTACTGTTGTCCTAAAACAACCAGTTTTAACACAGTTCAGACACCATGCTGTCTAAAAATACAGACCTCCTGGCAGTTATACAGAGGGGGTGTCAAGAGTTGCTGTAGGTAGGTGTGGTGTGGAATCAGGCGCAGGACGCAGAAGTAAAGTCCAACAAAATACTTTAGTAGATCACACAAAATAATCCAACAAACCAGCCCGGAGGCGAAAAAGCGCGCACAGGCGTAAACAAACGGGAGCACTAAACAAGTGCGTAATCTTCTCCTAAAACACACAAGGAGGAAAGCTACAAAAATAGCGCACCCAAATACAGGTAGCGCAGCAACACGACAAGGAACAATTACACACAACACCTAACTAACAACAAGGAACTAAATAGGGTGCTTAATGAGACATAACACAAAACAGGTGTGACAAACAGACAAAACCAATCAAACAAGAAACATAGAACGGTGGCAGCTAGTACTCCGGAGACGACGACCGCCGAAACCTGCCCGAACAAGGAGGAGGGGCCGCCTCGGCCGAAACCGTGACAGGGGGTTATTATCCTGACAGACTGACACCACTGGCACTGACGCTTTCCCTTGGTTTATTCTTGACGGCTGACGTCTCTCTTTAA